>NW_017306610.1:342156-355391 GCF_000935625.1 Nanorana parkeri | reverse complement strand
GGGTTAAACGGCATTTTGGTGGGGGGGGGGGGGGGTTGTAGAGGAGTGCTTCCTATTCTTAGAGGAGATGATGCGTTTAGATACATATTGCAATATTGCAATATGTAGCCCTGTGGATTTATTTATTTGTAATTTTAGATTCCACAGTGACTCAACTATCAGTGAGTCACTAGTTTTAAATAATTCATGATTTGACATAATATTTCGATGTTAGTGTCCCACTGTGATTATGGGCTTTATTATTCAATATTTGATTTTGATGATGTTCACCAATTATTCTGAAGTGTGTACTCTCCTCTTTCCCTTTGTCTTGTTTTTTATTTTATTTAATCACATGGACTGTTTATTAGATAAAGGTGCCTCAAGTGTTTTTCCCCGCCCTGCGTGGCGTGCTATTTTAGTGGGGTTGGTGTTCGTTCACAACTAGTTATGACTAAGGCAGAAATGTGTCAGCAGTTGTGCTTTGTATAGATGCATGTGGAATAAAGTTTGAATTTCTTTGGAAGATCATCGTGTGCTGGTTCCACAGTTTTTGAGCTAGTACTCCGGAAGAGAGTCATCCGTGCACCAACTGTGGATTGCGAGGACGCATAACAGGGGTGAGCTGTGTGCTTTCTGATATGATAGGCACCCTCTTTGTGAAGCCAGAAATCACATGTAACCAATTACTCCTTGGTGAACTAATGTATTGAAAACTATTGGATCTTACTTAGCAATGCAGTTTAAAAAACAATGCATGGACAAGCACGGTAACTGAATGTATATCTTTACATTTATAGATTAATAAAAAACATATAGCCAAGGACAGACAAAACATATTCTAGGACTAAAGAATCCCTGCAATAACACATTTATATTAAAATATTTAAGTTGCACTTAAATGCAGTAATCTACGGCTATATTATTTTTGCACACAAAGTTACACCGAGTGCACATTGAAAATGGGAAAATTCCTTGTAAAATATTGTTCAAGGGTAAAGTTACATTTATTGTGTCCTAATACATGGCTTTATTTGCTGAATGCTTCAATGATTGATTATGTTAGATCAATAGCCTTCATAAAATAATGAATAACCACATTAAAGAGCTGCAAGTGTCCTCTCTCTATGTGATCAAACACTATGTGGGCGCTTGCATCACACTTGACTTTAATGGAAGCGGACAATTTATACTGATGTGTAAAAGGAACATTCTAAATGTGGACTATCAGGAATGACAGCATCTTGCCTTTACTTAGCACATCATGCTGGGCATTGAGTGGAGGACGGATAACCTTTATGAGCATTAATGTTCCTCTGTTGAAAAGTGAAGCAGGAAGAGCATGAAAAACATTTATAAGCTCTAATGTTCCCTAAGGCAACAGTAGGCTGAAAGTAAAGGGTCACAATAGGAGAACTACACACACTGTTCAATAGATCTCTCTGGCCAAGTACAAGTTAAGGAGTAAAGGCAATTTTCCATGAGGTCCTTTTCATGCTACATCTCCACTGGGCCATGCAATTATTGATCCACATTACTGCCATGCAGAGAGCATCAGTTTCACTTGTTCGTTTATAGGCTGTGTGACTGTGTGATATGTTGTGTTTTAGTTCTGTTTTGTTCTGGCAAAGAATGTCAGAATTATGTCTTGCTTACTGAAAAAATACACGGAAACTGTTAATGTTTAAGAAATAAAGATCAAATACTTTACATCTGTTTCAGGGACACTTACAGGATATTATTTCTGTGAAATAATATACTATATTTCTAACACATTTCTCATGGTGACAAGGTAGCCTAGTAAAAGCTGTATACATACTGTGCATGAAGTCAAAATAATATCTCCGGCTTTTTTTCTGTGACATAATACACAATAATTTAGATTTTTCTCATTAAAAGCTGGCTGGTGTCTCCCTGTGAAACTGTGGCATAATAAAAGCTGCTTAAATCTTGATGTGAATTGAGCCGGTACAATTGTTTGCTGTTTTTTTTTTTCAGTTAAATACTTTTTTTATTACAAGCCACCTAATGTTTCTCCCTTTCAAGTAGTGGCTACTTGAAAAGCGAAGAGTGAACTTGGAGCAGTGGCTACCTTACAACAAACTTGGGGACCAGGGGGAACAAAATTAGTCACCCTCCAGAAGGAAGAACAGTCCTGAACAGGCATGAATTCAGAGATGATATTAATATCTACAGCTGACTGATACACAAATAAGATAAACTTTTGTTAAGGTACTTGAATCCATTTTTAAGATTCAACACCTGAGTTTAGTGTCACTTTAAGACTTAGTGGTTCAACGGATTTATGAACTTTTGCCCCATCAGCATTTTAGGCCTGTGGAGAAATGTGATCTATTATGGCTACCTTTTGGCTCAGGGATAATTGGCAGTATCATGCCAACGACTGTTGCAAAATTTCTCTCTGCTACAAGTTTATAACTGTGGCCCCCAAGTATGAGGTCATCTCTAGTAACCTATAATCCACTACATCAGTGTTTTGACTCCTCTGCGGGATAAATACCTTGTAATTAAAAGCTGCAGCCAACAACAATGTATCTATGTTACAATTATTAACCATAAATAGCACTGTATCCTGTTTATCAGTGCTGCCTTCAGCTCTGGACTGAATGTTGTAAACAGATCTGAGCCCTGCAATCAGTGACAGTAAGTCCCAGAAGCTACACACATGGGCAATTAATTGAAGGCACACCCAATGCACCCAAAGTCCAACTGAAACTGAAACATATTATTTTGTTTTGGATAAAGCAGGAATGGGTTGGAGCTTCAGTCAGGTTTTCACTCCATCTGTTACTTATTGAGCAGATTTCCCCTTATTCCCTGTCAGGTCAGGAAGTAAATGAGAGATCTCTTCATTAGAATACAGACAAAATCAAAAGTCATTTTTTTCTCTGCCCCACCCACCCTGTTTCTTGTTTGGTTACCACAGGAAGTAGTAAAAAATAGGGTCTTGCATTTTTTAACATTAGCTTATGTCTATGCTACAGCTACAGATTTACTTCCACTATATGATTTCAAGTATTTAGCCAATTTAGGGCAATCACTAAAGTAGTGCTATATGGACTGATGCACATTTATGAGCACAATAAACTCTATACAAAGAAAGCTTAATATCTTTTTTTTGTAGATCAGAAAACATGTAAAGTATGACATATTCCTCCTGAAATGTGAATTGTTTGTTCAAACAAAATACTTAATTATCACAGCTGAGCAAACAAAGTACCGTAGTCTGTCTGAATGTGGTCTCTGTGTTGTGCAGTTTTGACGTGGGAATATTTTGACATAAATAAAAATATATATTTGCTGAAATTAAAAGGGGCATAACCCAATTACCAGCTTTATGCACACTGTGCCTGAGCTGTCCATGGGAAGTCATTGCCTACTGTGAATTGAAGTACAATCTTCATTATAAACTAAAAGAACAATAAAGTATAAATACTCAGGAGGATTGGGGGCCTCACACTCTCACAAACATAATGTGTGTACAAGGTGTAATCAAAAAATACGATGAATGTTTAAATAAAAAAAACATTTATTACAGTAAAAGACACACTGCCATTAATCCTTCCCAAAATACTCCCCCTCACTTTGAACACACTTATCCCATCGTTCGTGCCACTTTCTGAAGCAGTTCTGGAAGTCCTTTTTCATGAGTGTCTTTAGTTGTGCTGTCGTGGCTACCTCGATGTCTTGAATCGATTAAAAACTTTTACCTTTCATGGTAATTTTTGACTTTGGGGAAGAGCCAAAAGTCGCACTGTGCCAGATCTGGTTAATAAGGTGGTGTACTCATTCTCCTCATGTTCAAATCTGTTGTTAAAATGCTTTGCATGGAACCATAAGAAATGTTCCGATCCCCAGAAATGTTCCTAATAGTGAATTGGTTCCTAATAGTAATTTTGCTTACTCTTTCAACATTCTCTTAGGTTTTTGATGGTTAAAGACAAGGAGAGATCAAGATGTCCTTCAACGATTTACAACCATTCCGAAATCGCTCAAACCACTTGTAAACCGTCTTCATAATTATTGCAGCATCATTATAAAGTAGTTTTAACATTTTGTGTGTTTCATTAGCACTTATTTTGCAGTTTGAAACAAAATGTTATATTGATGTGTTGTTCTTGATCGATGATTTACGGGACACATTAAAACACACCTTTTTTCAACTGTAGCTCACAACCAACTGACTGCAGGTTCAACGCGCCACTTCACTACGTATTGAAGACCCACTGTATTTTTTGATTACACCTCGCATATGTGTATGTGTATATATATACACTGTATGTTGTACACTTGCAACATTAAACTTTACCCTTTTTATATCTCTAGAAACAGATTATTGTGGTAGAAGAGTGGATATACATGAATAAACTCCCCATAAAAGCTTTCAATTATTATATAGAATACTAAATATTTGTATTAAAACCAGAATTACTATTTAGTAGTAGCTCTGGAGATGTAATACACAAAGTACATATCGGGCCTTGGGCTGTTTTAGGTTTAGAGCCATCTATGCCAGCAGTGCTGCTCATAAGGCACAATGAACACTGCAAGCAACAGATGGTAGGCTTAGACAGTTCAATCAAATACCAGAATTAAACTGTCAACAAACATGGCATTAGAAACTTTGCATAACTGTGGGACTGCAGTAAACATTTCATGCCACCAAACCAGCCACTGTTTATAATGACACAAAGTATTCTGATACAAAGCATGGCAACATTATTTACAAAGAAGATAGAAAAGTTTCTAAATATATATTTTTTTACATTTATAATGCAATGCTACAAAAATGAACACCACACAAAGACAAAATTAGTTTGCACACACACACACGCTATATTGCCAAAAGTATTGGAATGCCTGCCTTTACACGCAGATGAACTTTAATGGCATCCCAGTCTTAGTCTGTAGGGTTCAATATTAAGTTGGCCCACCCTTTGCTGCTATAACAGCATGATTCTTCACTCCAGAGAACACGTCTCCACTTCTCTAGAGTCCAGTGGCGGCGTGCTTTACACCACTGCATCCAACGCTTTGCATTGCACTTGGTGATGTAAGGCTTGGATGCAGCTGCTCGGCCATGGAAACCCATTCCACGAAGCTCTCTATGCACTGTTGTGCCAATCTGAAGGCCACACAAAGTTTGGAGGTCTGTAGATATTGACTCTGCAGACAGTCGGCAACTTCTGCACACTGTGCGCTTCAGCATGTCCTGACCCCGCTCTGTCATTTTATGTGGCCTACCACTTCGTGGCTGAGTTGTTGTTGTTCCCAGTTGCTTCCACTTTGTTGTAATACCACTAACAGTTGACCGTGGAATATTTAGTAGCAAGGAAATGTCACGGATGGACTTATTGCACAGGTGGCAACCTATCATGGTACCACGCTTGAATTCACTGAGCTCCTGAGAACGACCCATTCTTTCACAAATGTTTGTAGAAGCAGTTTGCTTGCCTAGGTGCTTGATTTTATACACCTGTGGCCATGGAGGTGATTGGAACGCCTGAATCCAATAATTTGGAGGGGTGTCCCAATACATTTGGCAATATAGTGTACATACTGTATGTATTGCTCTTGACAGCCAGTAAGATCGCTTTTTTTCCACCTTGCAGATGATTGCTGTGGGCAGCATAGACACTATGTGGTTTAAATCTGACTCCAATGGGCCGCACATTTACCTCTTTCCTTCACCAATCTTTGTAATGGTTGCAGTGGGTTGCCCTGTAAATCTCACTTCTGAAACCAGGGGATGATTGCAACATGACATCTACCCAAAAATGCCAGTTTTAGGGCATTTTGAAAAATATGCCCCATCAGTGTTTTCATGGGGTCAGAATGTAAGAACAAATGTGTCCGATCATATATTGAATTTGTTCACCTGTTTGCAGTGCTGGTAGGAAACCTGTACCAGTGTACATGTATCAATTCTGACATTTCTGTGATTTATTTTACATCAAAAACTCTTTGCTCACAAACACATATAACAAAAGCATAATGAGTGAAGCCACCATATAAACAGTACACAGTTCTTTTTGAATATATCATTCTGCTTACAGTCAGCTAATAAATGGCCGTTAATGGAAATATCTATTCTACAATTGTCAGCAATACTCTTGACCTCAATTAAAAGGTTCAGAAAGTAATAGTGATTTTATTGTACAAGCACAGTAAGCAAAGTATTTCCTAGAGGAGCCTGTGTGTTGTCCTGCAAGCAATTTTTCATCCAGTCTGTGCTTTGCCTGGCTCTATCAATCTGTGGTTACCATTTCACATTTCAACCACACAGCATCTTATTTATAATCCTTATACAAAGAGGCCTGACAACAATTTCTTTAACAATAATAAAGAATCCATCATCAGGACTGGGAAGACATTGAAACATGTACTCTGTTTCCAAGCAAACTGTTTTGTTGAGTATGTTATTTTATGTGGTTATCCAAGAGAAAATTGAAATAAAACCTCACAGTGGGGGTTGGCATTAAATATTGCTGAGTTGTAATTCCCAGAATTTACTAATGTGGGGAAGTAGGAGACCTCAAGTTTACAATAGTGTTGGTACACAGAGCTGACTTAATATTCATAAAGAGTAATGCATATTAGTGATACTGTAAATGCAGTGATGGCGAGGCTGTAAAAGCACTAATCATTCAGCCCCCCTGTCTTCCTTCTTTCAACTGTAGAAAGCCAAGATCTTACTGTCATACTGAACATGGTACTTGCATACCAAAGTCAGTGGACACATAACATGCACTTCTGCAGACTAGGATTTTGTAAATCCAGAGTGCAGCCAGAAAGTGCTGAATGCACTTAATATCACCACCCCCCTCTGAATTAAGAATACATAGAGTATTATTTAGTAATAATACTTTTTGCCTCTGTGTATTTACTGTCCTCCCATCTCTAACCAATGTTAAAAGCCAATCACTACTGAGAGAAGTTTCTTATTGAGGCACATTTGCTCTCCTCCGCTTACTCGGGGGTTTAATAAATCCAGTCTTCTCTGAGGGGTTGTGACTGTACAATGCTGGCTTCTTTAGATGCAGCCAAATTAGAAAATGGCATTAAGCAGTCATATCCCTCAGAAAGTATTCTTTGATCTCAGTGTAAGAGAAAGGATTAGTAGAGAACCCCTGCCACCACGTCCCCTTATAAAAGTGAAACGTTACAGAAAAGTCAACACTCCAATATGCATAGAAGTAAAGTAGCAGGGAGGTTACTGAAGTCCCACTGTAAGCAATGTTTCAGAGACATGCAGGATTCCTTTATGAAGGTGATGAGACATAGCAATTGGTTGCTGTGTCTCTTCACCTTAATAAAGGTGGCCTGTATGCCTCAGAAAATGTTTGCTTTCAATTGGATTTTAGTAATGTTTCAGCTACTTTCCTTCTCTGCATATTGGAGCACTGGCTTTTCTAAAATCTTAGATTCGTACTGCGTCACTGTGGGCTGAGTATTCTCCTTTACATGACAGTGCGGTACAGACTGGTGAATGTTAAGCTTTTAAAACTGGCCAGTGCTCAGAGACAGGGGATTATTAATAAATAATATGGACGCCACGAATAGGCAGGTGGGGTAAGTTACTCTACAGCTGACCTAGGTCCTCGCACAAGATAATTCAGTGCCATCACTACATCCAGGGGAGTTTCTAGCAATAGGCACCCAGGGAATGTGCCCCATTTTTTAAATTATTTATGAAAAGACTGGAGAATAGTAACACACATTGATACATTAATGTAGAAAAGCGGTATAACGCAAGGTCCAAATGAAAATAGAAAAATTAACAGACAAGAGTAGTGGCACAGATAGTATATTTCCATGTACATACAGTATCTAGACCATCTTTGTTGTGAAAACCAATTCAAAGAAGAACATCAAGTTATAGAAGGTGTGAATACTCATCCTGTCCGATTTTTGAAACGGTTAGCAATTGAAGAAGGGAGTGAACCATGGAGAAGTTAAGTTGTAAGGATAGACAAAAAAAAAGGAGAAAAGAAAAAGAAGGTGGTAGAACAGCAACAGGAAGAAGAACGTAAAGAGTATGATGGAGAAAATATTGAGCTAAAGGTTTTTTGAGAATGAGAGAGAAATAAGAAATGAGAAAAGGGCCCCGTCTGGGGGAGGTGGCCTCCAACACAATCTCACAACTAAAAGCATGAGACCGCCGGGCAAGCAATATATGTAGTTCAAGAACTGGCTAATGTCCGAAAAGAAGAAGATTCAATCAAATTTAGCCATGAATTTTTCTGATCTATCATAAAGCGATGCTGTCAGTTCCTCCATGAGCATAATTTCATTTACTTTGTTAACCCACATGGACACAATGGGAGGATCTCGAGATTTCCATGAAAGAGGGGTACATGCACGGGTCGCGATTATCAAATGTATAAAGAGGGAAGATTTCTATGGCCTAACGGAAGAGTCAGATAGGTGCAAGAGGGTGGGAGTCAATTAAAGAACAAGTGACTTTCGTCATGATATTGTGAACCCCCTTCCAGAAAGGTCGCAACAATGAGCATTCCCAGAATATGTGGAACAGGGAACACGATGCTCGTAGACATCTCCAGCAATGCGGAGAGGTGGATGGAACATCTTATGTAGCACAGTCGGCACTTTGTACCATCTGGTCAACAGTTTATAGACTGATTCCTGTATTCTGCTCAAAATTGAAGATTTATGGGCAAAGAACAAAATCCTGTGTTTTTGAGATGGTGTAAGTTGAAGTGCTAGGTCAGATTTCCAAAGCTGGAGGAGCCTGGGTGGCGGAAGGTCCGACCAATCATTTAAGAACAAAGCTATGGCTCGTAGAGTGTGGCGAATTGGTTCAGAATTGAGACAGGCTTGTTCGAACTGGGTGAGTGGCCTAGAGATATGAGAAAGGTCTTTAAAGTAATAGGACAATTGCATCAAGCTCCAAGTCTTCAGGATAGCTGTAACGAAGTGCGCAAGTTCCATCATTGTCATCAATCTACCCTCAGTAATAAAATGTAATACTTTCGAGAGATTCCCAGATAGCAAATTATGAAATCTGGTGCCTCAGAGTCCTGATGGAAAGGCCAGGTTGCCCAATACTGGCTAAGAGGGGACAGTAAGATCGAAATGTGGGTCGAGTGAAAAAGTGGGGCAATAGTCTTCATGGTCGCTCCGGTCACAGGGATAGACCACTTAGAGAGTGGCGGTGCAGAATAGAACCATGGAATACCCTGCAAAGATTAGCCACAGAGAGTTTGTTCCAAGCGGACCCATAGTTTGATGCTGTCATTCCACAACTTGTCCATAACTCGAGCCACATGTGCAGCATTGTGGTAAAGAACAGGGTCTGGAATCCTATGCCTCCTGCTTGTTTCGGCCTAGAGAGAAAGCCCAATTTGACTCAAGCTCTACTTTGTGCCCAAAGAAAGGAACTGAAGATGGACCGGACTCGTTTTAAAAAGGTTTTGGCTATAACAACTGGGAGGGTTTGTATCAGGTATAATAGTCTAGGTAAGATATTCATGTTTAAGATACTATTATGACCAAGCCAAGTAAAGGCAGCATGGTCCCATTCTTTTATATAGTCTGAAATAGGCTTCAAAAGGGATGGGAAATTGAGGCTAAACACCTTGTCCAGGTCAGCAGGAATGGATGTACTCAGGTATCGGATATAGGAGTCAGCCCAGTGAAATGGAAATTGTGGCTTAAGAGCCTGAAGATGACTGTCAGACAAAGATGTTTAGGGCCGCCGACTTAGAAAAAATAATCTTGAAATTAGAAAGGCTGCCATAACGCGAAATCTCTGCCATGTGGCTCGCATATTTTGTGAGCTGCCTTTTGCCAACAACGCAACTGCCTGACTTTTTTTGTTTTCCACTATGCTGCAGTGACCATTTCATTGGCATTTGCAGTGGCAGCGGCAGCTCAGAGCCAAGGAAGGCTTCCATTAACTTGTCCTCGGCTCCGGTTACATGACCCAGCTGAGAGGAGTGCAGAGACAGGTAAATTGTATGTAATAAAAAAAGATCTGTTTCTTTGTATACCTTTTAAGTGTTTGCAACACCATCAAAACAAAAAAAAGGTGGGAATTTCCTAAAACTGGAGCAGCTGTGCATAGTAACCAGCTTCTAACTTCAGCTTGTTCTGTTAAACTTTGAAAATGAAAGCTAGTAGCTGATAGGTTGCCATGCACAGCTGCTCCAGTTTTTGTCTTCTCCAGTCTTAGTGGTATAATAACTTTACTATAAGTTCATAAACACAGTAAGTAGGATTTACTAACAGCCAGGGTCCCAACAGTTATGCATAAAATATAATTGTATTCATACATGTTAAAAGCCTGATGTAAAAAAAAAATTCCCACAATAAAACATTACTATAGCATTAATCACCCATTTAATGTTTTACATATTGAAGTAAAACATTAAATATAAAATGTTTTGGTCTAGCAGACCCTTAAGGATAATATAAATACCAGTAGCCACCTAATATAACCTCTTTAAAAGGTCAAAGTCTTCCAGCAAAGGAACTTATGATTCAATGATCCAAGCATTCCCCTTTTGAAGGGACCTCGGGCACTTATCCCAGAGTCTGCTATCTACTGAGAGAGCCCGCATGAGAACATGTCCCTACTCAAAAACATTTCTTCATATACAGGTATCCAGCCTATACAGCTTTAACGATAACAATATTTAACGTCTCAGGGTCATATCCATAAACACTCGCCCAAAGGGAAAATTCATTAAACTTCAATAACGCTGCTCACATGTTATCATTGATTTGTAGCTACTTTGAAAGTCTAATGCATCTTCCCTTAAGATCCAGTGACTCACACCGCAACAAATGCAGTACAATATTGGCAGCACAACCTCAGACAGCGCACATGCACAATCAAAGTATACTAAACAGTAAATCTATGGAGACTCCTTAGGGCAGTATTTTACTTGTCAACAAGAGATAAATATTTAATTTATTAAGTTTTTTTTTTGTAAGACAAAAAAGGAAACGTTAAAGAAGTATTTAAAAAATCCCACCGACGTATTAAGACAAAATGTAACGTAGTAAAAGCTGTTTAATTGTATATGATTTAGGACATGCCGCAAAAACTATAACAATAATGCACAAAACTGTACACATTCTTCCAAATGCCTGAAAACCTGAATGAACTGAACCTGAAGTTATAAAGTGGCGGCCAAAAATCCTCCACAATTATGTGAGACACTGATAAAGTCATACATATAATGATTACTTCAAGGTATTGCTGCTAAACGTGGTTCTACAAGCTATTGAATAAAAAGGTGTACTTAGTTTTTCACACATGGCTTCGCTATTTTGGCTTTGTTTGTAAAATAAATCATGACATGGTGTAATATGCCATGTGCTGTTGTTCATCTGAGGTTATATTTATCTAATTTTAAGACCTTCTAAGGACCAAATGATTTTTAATATGTCCTGATACTTAAAACCGTAGAATTCAAAGAGGGCTGAACTCTATATACTCTATAGGTTTTTTCAATCTAACTGTGTAACTACACTATATTGCCAAAAGTATTGGGACTCCCCTTCAAATCATTGGATTCAGGTGTTCGAATCACCTCCATGGTGTATAAAATCAAGCACCTAGGTATGCAGACGCTTCTACAAACATCTGTGAAAGAATAGGTAACTCTAAGGAGCTCAGTGAATTCAAGCATGGTACTGTGATAGGTTGCCACCTGTGCAATAAGTCCATCCGTGAAATGTCCTTGATACTAAATGTTCCACGGTCAACTGTTAGTGGTATTATAACAAAGTGGAAGCAACTGGGAACAACAGCAACTCAGCCATGAAGTGGTAGGCCATATAAAATGACAGAGCAGAGTCAGCGCATGCTGAAGAGCACAATGCGCAGAAGTCGCCAATTGTCTGCAGAGTCAATATCTACAGACCTCCAAACTTTGTTTGGTCTTCAGATTGGCACAACAGTGTGTAGAGAGCTTCGTGGCATGGGTTTCCATGGCCAAGCAGCTGCATCCAAGCCTTACATCACCAAGTGCAATGCAATACGATGGATGTGTGGGAACAGTTTGGGGATGTCCCCTTCCTGTTCCAACATGACTACGCACCAGTGCACAAAGCAAGGTCCATAAAGACATGGATGAGCATGGTTGGGGTGGAGGAAGTTGACTGGCCTCAACCAGATAGAACACCTTTGGGATGAAGTAGATTGTATACTGGGAGCCAGGCCTTCTCGTCCAACATCAGTACCTGACCTTACATTCCATTAGACCAGTGGTTCTCAACCTTTCTAGTGCCGCGACCCTTTGATAACAATTCCCAAGTTGTGGCGACCCCCAACAGTACATTTATTTTCATTGCTCCTTCATCGCTGTCATTTTGCTACCGTTAGATAGTGGCCCCCGGCCGAGAAACACTTTCTCCCGGAAAGGTTTACTCTGCTCGATCAAGCAGAGTAAACCTTTCCCTGCTCTGTTTTTTTTTTCTGACATCGGAGCCGCCAGCTGCCGCCAGTCAGGAAAAAAAACAGCATAGGAATGCATAGCTAGATTCCTATTGGCTATTTCAACGGAAAAGGCTGATAATAATAAATGTTTAAATGTTGACAACAACACTGCTTCCGCATGCTGCAGAATTAAACTTACTCAAGATAAACTGATCTAACATTAGCGCCTTCCCCATATATACAAGGGTGTATATATATTAACCTCCTCCCGTGACCCAAAAGCTCATTATATCACGGGCCAGGGCCGGCCTTAGGCCTTTAGGCGCCCTGTGCGAGAAAGCTTTACAGTGCCCCTCAGTGGCCACATCCTTTAGTGGCCACACCCTTTAGTGGCCACACCCCCAGTAACCACACCCATTTATTACCCATATTTTTGGTAAAATATAAAAGTCGGGGTCACGTCGGGTAAATAGACACCAAACATGTCATGCTTTAAAATTGCACGCACACACGAAATCGCAAAAAATTACCATGCCCAAAATTGACCATAGGTGACGCTTTAAAAGCTTTTACCACTCATCAGTTTAGTGTTATCAGTGATTGATAGCCCTACAATTATTGCTCTCATTCCGACGTTCGCGGCGATATGTAACATGTGCGGCGTAATGGGCGAAATCGTCATTTTCACACGGGGGGAAACTTTATTGCTATCACATAGGGGGGTTAGACAACCCCCTTATGTGATAGCAAAATATGTGACAGGTCCTCTTTATGGAGACATCAGGGGTCTCCAAGACCCATAATGTCACCTAGACCCCCCCCCAAC
>NW_017306610.1:319929-342011 GCF_000935625.1 Nanorana parkeri | reverse complement strand
CGAGCTGTGTCGGCCGCACGGCGCCCTTGTTGCCATGGCGCCCTGTGCGGCCGCACTGCTCGCACACCCCTAAGGCCGGCCCTGTCACGGGCTTATGAAAACCCTACTTTGTAATGTCTAAGCAATATTGTTAACTTTACCTTGTAATGTCAGTCTATCCGGTGTCTGTATCTTTTCAGGTACACTCCTGGATAGTTTCTGGTCACAAGAAAATAATCACAATGCCCAAAAAAATGTCTTCAAGGATATACATGCACAGGATATGCTGTGAGAACTAAAGCCAAGCCTTTTTTTTTGGCTTTTGTTGTCTTTTGGGTCAAAGGAGTAGGTTTACTAATGTACTCCTGTGACCCAAAGTCAGCATCTACTGCCCACTATTTGCCGACAGCGCAGAGACAAAAATATTGTCGGGATCACTGAAAATCTAGAACCAGAGCCAACTGTGTCTGCCCTTTTCCTTGTCTGTCCTTCCAATGAGCTCAAGAGGAACAGAGAGGGGAGGGGGGATTCCTTGTGGGGAGCATTGACTGAAGGTCACAGCTCATTGGAGGGAGAAGTGCTCTGAGCAATTAGTGGTACATGATCACTCAGCTATCGATCTATAGATCCTCAGGCTTTAAAGGTGAACTATGAGGTGAGTGATTTTCACTCATCCTCATAGTTAGAGGCAAAGTGTGACAATGAAACTGTCACATGTCGGTTCTATAGAGTGTGAGAAAATCATGTAGCCTTTATGCAAATGGTGGAACACAGTAATACTTTAAAAGAGAGATGAACCTGAGAGCATGCAGTTTCATGCAGCCTTGGGAAAAGCTCATGGCAAACTTCCAGTTTGCTAGCGTGAAGAGAGATGCAATTTCTAGCACCAGAATTTTTAAACAAATTACTTCCATCAACTTTTCATAACAACCAAACTGAGTGACCAACTTCCATCAACTTTAGGAGCTAAGTACCTCATCTATTTGCCTGATTGAAATTGGCAAATTCATTACTTTCCTTTATGTTTAAATATATGCAGCACAAAATTCGACAGGATGGGTTCCAACAATATAAACACATCTGGCAGTTTGTATCATGTCTATACATTAGATGTAAAAGGGGGACTACGGAACTGGAAAGATGGCAGATAGATTTATGTTCAAAAGGGGGACTGTCCCTCAAAATGAGGGGCATTTAGGAGCAGGGCCGGCCTTAGGCCTTTAGGCGCCCTGTGCGAGAAAGCTCTACAGCGCCCCTCAGTGACCACACCCCTCAATAACCACACCCCTCAGTGGTCACACCCATTTCTCCAATATCTGCACCATTCAAAGACTCCAATTTTGTTACGCCCCAAAGAAACATATTAAAAAGTATGATAAAAATAAAACTTTTATTTAAAGGTTCTGGAAACATGACAGTTAAAACATTTGATAACAAAGTGACTTTATATGGGGTCACCTTGCCTGCTTAAAGCCGCAACTTCCAGACACACAAGTTCCTTCTTTTACAGCAGTTCCTTTGCTTTGTATGTCAGTCCCATTTGTTGTAAAATCCCAGCTGATAAGATCACAACTGCTGACTATGGCAATGACTTTTGATGGCTAAATCTTATTTTGAATGTTTGACAGATGAATTACACAACAACGGATTAATTCTCAAAGGACACTTTGATTCTGATGTAATGCAAAGTAGCTGAATTTAAATGCACATATTATAAAAATCAAACAGCGTTTCAGTGACTACAAATAAACATTTATACCTTTTACTGTATAATTATTACACAGACACTACAGATGGAAAGTAAAGATGCATCCACCACATGTGCAGTTCATGTGACCGCTATAGGCTCTATCTGTCCTAGAGAACATAGACCATATGTTATTTGAGTTCACATTAAAACCTGCATTGCTGTCATAGATGTTTTCGCAGTACATAAATAAGCTATGAAAGCTAGAGTATAAAATATGAAACATATGTGTAATTTGCTGTGGTATGTAGTTTTGAAGCTGTGTTGGTTCAGTTTCTTTACATACCCTAAATCCATGCTGCTGGGTTAATATATTTCTTCCCATGCTGTAAGTGGGTTTGCAGGTGTGTTTGTACAACCCCAATTCCAAAAAAGGTGGGACGCTGAGTACAATCTACATAAAATCAGAATGCAATGATTTGCAAATTTCATAAACCCATGTTTTATTCACAATAGAAAATAGAAAACATATCAAATGTAAACTGAGAAAATATACTTTAAGAAAAAAATAAGGTAATTTTGAAATTGATGGCAGCAACACGTCTCAAAAAGGTTGGGAGAGGCCAAAAAAAGCTTGCAAAGTAAGTGGCACAAACAAGGAAGAGCCGGAAGAACATTTTGCAACTAATTGGGTTAATTGGCAACAAGTCAGTAACATGATTGGGTATAAAAAGTCCATCTTAGAGAGTAAGAGTGTCTCAGAAGTAAAGATGAGCAGAGGTCCACCAATCTGTGAAAAGCTGTGTCTAAAAATTGTCCAAGAATTTCAGAATCATTTTCCTCAGCGTAAAATTTCTAAGATTTTAAATATATCATCATCTACAGTACGTAATATCAAAAGATTTTGAGAATCTGGAGAAATCTCTGTGCACAAGGGACATGGCTGAAATGCAATATTGGATTCCCGTGATCAGGGCCTCAGATGGCACTGCAATAAAAACAGGCATGATTCTGTGATGGACATCACTGCATGGGCTCAGGAATACTTCCAGAAATCACTGTCTGTGAACACAGCATGCCCTGCCACCTAAAAATGGCAGTTAAAGCTCTATCATGCAAAGAAGATGCCCTATCTGAACATGATCCAGAAACACAGCCGTCTTCTCGGGGCCAAAGCTCATTTAAAATTGTCTGCAAAAAAGTGGAAAGCTGTTCTGTGGTCATACCAATCGAAATTTCACATTCTTTTTGGCAACCATGGGCGCCTCATCCTCCAAACTAAAGAGGAGAGGGACCTTCCGGCTTGTTATCAGC
The DNA here is from genome assembly GCF_000935625.1 of Nanorana parkeri. Taxonomy (NCBI): domain Eukaryota; kingdom Metazoa; phylum Chordata; class Amphibia; order Anura; family Dicroglossidae; genus Nanorana; species Nanorana parkeri. The sequence goes on along the minus strand of NW_017306610.1, from coordinate 339,031 downwards.
GCTCAGTTTAAAATCCTGCATCTCTGATGGTATGGGGCTGCTTTATAGAGTATGGAATTGGCAGCTTGCACATTTGGAAAGGCACCATCAATGCTGAAAGATATATCCAGGTTTTAGAGCAGCATATGCTCCCATCCCAACGACATGTCTTTTTCAGGAAAGGCCTTTCATATTGCAGCAGGACAATGCTAAACCATATACTGTATATATGACAGCATGGCTTCGTAGTAGAAGAGTCTCAGTGCTTAACTGGCCTCCCAGCAGTTACAGACCTTTCACCAATTGAAAATAGTTGGTGCATCGTGAAACGAAACATATGACAAAGACAACCCAGGACTGTTGAGCAGTTAGAATCCTAAATCAGGCAAGAATGATACAATATTCAACTCCCAAAACTCTAGCAACTGGTCTCCTCAGTTCCCTGATGTTTACAGAGTGTTGGTAAAAGAAGAGGGGATGCTACACTGTGGTAAACATGGCCCTGTCCCAACTCTTTTCAGACGTGTTGCTGCCATCAATTTTACAATTAAATAATTTTTTTCTTAAAATGGTACATTTTCTCAGTTTAAACATTTGATGTTTTCTGTTTTTTTATTGTTAATAAAATATGGGTTTGTGAGATTTGCAAATCATTGCATTCTGTTTTTATGTAGATTTTACACAGCAACTTTTATGGGATTGGGGTTGTAAGACTGTAGTTGTATGGTAAGACTATTTGAACCACCTAACGAGCTGTGGTCATTCCTTTATTTCAAGTTCATTTGTACTAAAGAGTGAATTTGCCCCATCAGCAATTCAAGAGAGCATACGGGTGATATTTGCTTCACCAGGTTCAGTGACAGAGCAGTGCAGGTAATTTGATGGGATTTACTTATTTTTGTATAGTATAAGGTGTCCATAGCTTGCACACTTGGCAGTACATTTTGTCAGGTTAATATTTGCAATCTACCCATCATTGGATTCCTTACTACTTCACTAGGCAAGTATATACCTTTTTACTAGGGATGTTCAGATACCAAGTACCGTACTCAGACAAGTACACGTACAGATACTTTTCCGGCTCCAAGACTAGAGAAAAATTCAAAAGTTAGGAGGCAACTGTCATTTTTAAGGAGCATACAGAGCTCCTGGGATTTGTGCATCCCTGTATTAATGTAGGATTTATTTATTTTTTAGAAATATTAATAAAGGGATGGGCGATACCATTTTTTCAAGTACTGATACTTGTGCAAGTACTCACAGATACAAGTACTGATACATTTTTGGTTGTCATGGGACAATTTTTCTAAAACAATACAGACTAATGATTTCAGGAAAGTGGTGGAGTGCCAGAGCTGGGACCCAGCTGCAACCCTGGTAGTTCTTGTGAAAATGCCAAGTATCGGCACTGGTTACTTCACTCACAAACTATTGTTAACCTTGTTAACTTCTATTATCATACAGAATTGAAGTAATACATATTTGTGTTTGTGAGTTAACATGGTGTCCCCTGCACCTACTACAAAAAAAAAAAAAGTATTCCACTTACTTGCTAACCAGTGAGGCGTGAAAACAGTGTGGGCACTGACACCAATAAAATCCTGAGAGAGATGCTAACCCTTCCCCACTCTTTTCAACACCCAAAAAAAGGGTTTTTCTGCCTGAGTTGGGCCTACACTGAGCACAATAATTCAAGAGTGAGGACTCGAGCAACAATACAATTACCATTTACAGGCCACAAAACCGCCTGTCATTCCAAAGAGCAGCTCTTAATAGCAGTATAAATGACCCATTCATCCTAAAGTATGGTATATAGCTCACCACATTATTCATCAAAGAAAAAAAAAGGTAAATAAATTAGACCTGTGAATAGAGGGAAAAAGAAGAGAGATAATAACAATGAAGGACATATCTACAACATAAGGCACACATTTATAACTGAAGTTCAATCTGCTTATATGTTGCCTTCACTGGTTCCTCCACCCTAATCAACACAATTATTTTGTTTCAATAAAACCTTTTCCTTTCTTATTACATACCTTATTTTTGACCAAGTAATGTCATCATTGCACCCTGCCTTAGTACTCCTCTCAAGAGCAGTGTCCTGGCTCTTGGAATGAGTTATACAAATCTCAAAATACGTTCATGTGCAGTTGGGCATTCCAGGACAGACTGTTATTGCATGCAGACTACCCTAGGCAATGACCACATGTGATGCTGAGCCTACATGATTGAAAGAACTAAAATGCAATAAATTAAAAGGGACAGACCAGACACCGTAAGGTTGGGGAGGAAAGCGTTAGATAATGATGGACATTCTCCAGCCAGGAAATTAGGTGGGCTCTATCTGACTTGCTTAAGCTTTCTAATGCACACAGTGAGAAGCTGTGTGGTGAAATCAGAGTAAGTGATGTACAGTTGTACAGGCTTTTCTTCTGAACTGTAAAGACTGAACGTAGGGTTGGAAATAACCTTTAAAGTGGAAGCAAACTGCTGTGTAAATGTTCATTTTTGCCCTAACATGCAAGTACAGTAGCGCATTATCATACACTTACTATACAAGTGTGCCCTTCTCCAGTTCTGTCAGATCTATTTTCAGTCCCCAGTACTGTCCTCTGCCGATGACGCTTCCAGGTTCTTTAAGTCTTCTACTGCCATAGGGTGGCCACTGATGATGTAACTCTTGCACATGCACACATGAGTTACATCCTCCCCAGCACCCAGCCCATTCACAGCATCTTAGAGATGTACACTGCATGGCACAAGCACTCTACAGTGTACACAAACTAGAAAATCGCTGGGGGAGAGAATCATTTTTTAGCAGGAGAGATTTTGCATGTCTCTTCTGCCAAAAATCCCTACCTCCCAGTGATGTATTTTTTTGTTTTAATTTTACTGACTTTACTTCTGCTTTAAGTTGGTATTTGCATAGGATTATTTGAGATGGGATCAGGCAATTTAAAGCAGTGTGTGCCTGAAATAGAGCTTCAATATGACATACTTTGTTTTAAATTCAAGGTTGCTTTAAGTTTTTAAATCAAATGCAATTAATAATGCCTGCCTTCAGGACGCATATAATAATGGTTCAGAGCAGCAGAGAATGAAAGGGACAATCATACATTTTTAGCAGGAGTCAACATTTTTGATTCTATCATTTCTTATGAAAAGAAATACAGGTGAAACTCGAAAAATTAGAATATCGTGCAAAAGTTCATTTATTTCACTAATGCAACTTAAAAGGTGAAACTAATATATGAGATAGACTCATTACATGCAAAGCAAGATAGTTCAAGCTGTGATTTGTCATAATTGTGATGCGTATGGCTTACAGCTCATGAAAACCCAGATCCACAATCTCAGAAATTTTTTGGCAGTGTGGGCAGGTGCCAAGTCCTGCTGGAAAATGAAGTCAGCATGCCCATAGAGCTCGTCTGCGGAAGAAAGCATGAAGTGCTGCAAAATCTCCTGGTAGACGGCTAAGTTGCATTAGTGAAATAAATGAACTTTTGCACGATATTCTAATTTTTCGAGTTTCACCTGTATGTTAGTTGGGGAAAAATTGTGTAGTTAGATGTTCCAATGTTCTTTACAGTTTCTTGGTGATTTTCAAATAGGCAAGTGAACATGAAATGCAGCTTTTAAAGAATCTGCTGGTCTGACAGAATGTGAAATTAGGTTGATGTTACAAGTAGGAGGGAGTGCATCTTTCTGCAGATTACTCAAAGAAAGGAAGCCATAAAGAATGATTTGTGAATTGTAATAGAAAGATTTCCCTCTTTGATAAACCATTTCTGTTCTGCAGATAATCAAATCTTGATCATTTTTGTTAGCAGCTAAAACATAACAATACAATATTCTGTTTCTTGAAAACATCCATCTCTTTTCAGAGTAGAAATATGTATCAGATCAGACATTTATCAGAAAAGTGTCACTTTAAGTCTTTAGCTCACATTAAGCTGCTATATCACTATTCATACATTAGAGGTCACTGGTGCAACCCAGGAGAGAAAATGACAAGTGTTTTTTTTTTAAAAGGGACATCAAATGACCACATTTTAAGTAATAGTCATTGCCAGGTGTACTCATATGCACCTAACAGCATTATGAAAACAGATGTTTAAAGAAGTGCCAATGGTACCTTTTGCAATAAAATAACACATATCCAAAAAACAAAAATATACTAAATGAAATATATACACATCTCAAACACTTCACATTATCATACTTGCTGATATACTACAGTTATAATATAGATCTAATCATGATGGTGCATAGAGCTTGCTAGTCACTCCCCCCTCACTTCTAGTCACCTGAAACAAAATTACACCCCAGGGCTGCCATAAATAACAAAAAAGCAGGTGACTGAATCATGGCAAATGTCAGCTTCAGAAAGGACGCTGTAGTGTTCCTTACTCCCGGGGCCCTCTATTGGTCCATATACCCTGTACTCAATGGGTGACCTCAATTTCGACCAATACATGGCTGTTTGATCATTTTGGGCCAAATCTTAAATCCCTAGACGAAGTTAAAATCTTCATATCCAACCACCCGGGGCTTTAGGGGCTTCCCATCACAATAAATACAGGCACAACAATGACAAAGCACAGTTCCACTGGTATATTAACTGAATTGTACAGTGCAGCAGCTGCACAAATAAACCTTTTGCTGTTCTTTGTTGATACTATTGCTGATTTTACAAAGTTTGCTAGACCCACTGCCATGTGAATCTATTTAAATCCAATTGATATATTGTTTAATATATGGAAATTGCACCTTGCTAAGGAATAATTGAATAACAAAACCCTAAATGTACATTAAATAAAGCTTAAGGCATCCAACCAATAACAATTGTAGATAGTTTAAGAACTAATAAAAATTTTAGCGCTCACCAAGGGTAAAAATGTATGTTTCAAGAACAATCCTATGACATATCAAATTGTACAATTAGGCCGATTTCAGGTGGATTACTCTGTCACTAGTAATCTTGCTGCTGGTGATTTTTCATAATCTCCAGCAGCGGGATTGCCAAGAGGCTACCTGTATGTTCCTAAGGAATTACTCTCTGTAGCTGAGACAGTGCGATGTTGTTCCAAGAGCTAGTGATCGAGATTCAGTAGCATTAGCTAGTGACACAACAGCATTTCACTGCATCTGACTACACAGGGAGCAATTTCATAGGGACGGGCAGCCTCCTCTAGTGATCCTGCCAATGGAAATTTGTCTCTAGAGGCAGAATTGCCCATCCTACATTAGCTTAAGCAATTTCACTTTACTCTGCAATTAAGCCAATTTCCCCAGTGACATGACACTGTGAAGTCACTTCTTTGGGCTTATTTTAATGTGCGTAATAAAGTACCCCATAACATCCAAACAAAAATAATCTTTAATAATATTATTTAATAATAATATTTATATTTTAGAACAACATTTTGTTCTAACTGATTAAAATTTTTAAATGGTTGCAGGGGCTTAAAAACGCCTGTAAGTCTTCAACACATGAAATACCCCATTACCTGATATTACTAATACTAATACTAGTATTAGTACTACTGCTAATATATAACATTCTCATAACCTATAGTAACAGGCACTAATGATATGGTATATCTATAGCAATAACAGATGAAACAGCTGCTAGGAGGACCAGCGTTTATCATCAGAGGCCCATTACAGTCTAGCCTCATTAAGATTAATCGAGGCAGCAGTAACCCTTTCAAAATGATGTAAGTTTAAACAAAAGCTGAACAAATTGCTACAAACAAACATACTGCAATGTTATTGTTTTAGAATGTGTCCAATGAGGAGTTTAGGAACCCCAATAATAAGTTCACCATTTATAGCTGGCTACAATACACACTACCAGGAAAAAAGCTGTGGTGCCTGTGAAACACAAGTAATATTGTCATCCTATCATTAGAATAACATGAACATGTGCACACACCAGCTTCTCATGGGCTGCACTATCCCTGGGTATACACCATCTGGAACTTTGAGACAAGGAAGTTTAGCGCTAAGACTCGCATCTGCAAATCTAATTTTAACATATTAGCAACACTGTGGTACATAGTTACCATGGCAACAAACCCACATTGAGTCTGAGGACTTTGGAAGTTGTTATTTCAAAGCCACATTCTTCAAAAAAGTTAAAACTATTAATAAATGATCCAAAAAAAAAAGCGGAAACATTTCTAGCCAACTATGGAATATATATATATTTTCTAGAACGTACAAACAGAAAAGTTACAGCAGAAAAATAAAATAAAATTGATCATCAAGTATGTCCCTTTTTTTCTTGCCTGATCATATACCTGTCCCAAACATTTTTAAATTCACTTGCTGTTGACAGATGCACTACCTCCAAGTATCAACTATGCTTTCTGTAAAATAATTTCTAATGTTCTTTCTGAACTTTCCTACTTGGTTGAGGTCATGTCCCATGTTCCTTATTCTTATTCAGCTCCTGTAGTCTCTCCTGGTATTTTTTGTCCCTCTAAAATGTCTTTTATATTATATTAATGATTATGCAATACCTGCCCATAAATGGTACATTTATGGGCAGGTACATGTTGATTTAAATATTTCCAGGACTAGGGTGAGGCTCAAGTTAATTATATGCAGCTTTTTTTCTTTGACAATCTTCCATTTCCATGTGTAAAGCCATGGGCCTTGTTTATGTAAAATGTACCCCTTAATTGCTACTGAGAGTTTTTGAAGGTCACTAAATTTGTATGTCAAGTGTAGGCCAAAGATAAAAATAACTAAACCAAGCCTCCGGCTTCGTTAACCGAGGTATGGCGGCTTACATATACGTTTCAGCCTTATTGTACAGCCCATGTTAACAAACTTTGTTGCCATCTAATATTTTATTGTTATCGGTTTTGTACAAGTAATTTTTACAGAAATGCAATTATAATTTATTTTCTCATCTATTAGTTGTGAAAACAAACTTGCTAGACATGACCCAGCAGCTTATCTTTTGCCAGTTGCTATTTACTGTAGTCAATAAGCTAATTGCTTTAAACATATTAGTGAAGAGTTTCCATGTTACAGCAATCCTCCTTGATTGCATTTAGCTGATAAAAGTCTCATTAGTTGCAGACTTTCTGGCATCAATGGCTATCACTGAAACATATGGATCATCATGGAATGCATTATTAGGTCCCTTTCTCTAAAGACAAAATTAAAACAAATTGCCTGAGTGTATAAAAAGACTACTGTTGTCATTTGAACATATGAATTTAATATTCTCACAAAGAAAACCAATATTCCTTTTGATTTCAAAGTGTTGGGTCATTCCTTTGCAAATTAAACTGATATTTTAAAGGAAGAATGCCACACATAAACAAAAAAGATTGTTGTATACTACTTTGTTGGTGAATAAAACAGGTGTTTAACAACTGTTACTATTGGAATACAAATACAAAATGTAAAAAACTCTATTTTTTTTACTTTTTGTTTTCTGTATTTCAACAATGGTGTCTTAAAGCTAAACTCAAATCAGCTGATAAAAATCCCCTTTCAATACACTGAAACCCCTTCCCCATACAGCAAAGCTCTATTGCTCATTTAGTGTAGGGAACATGTAATAGAATACTTACTTCATTCTCGGTCCTGTAGGCTTTCTCCTGTCCAGGCAACAGGTCCCATGAAGCTTCTCCTCTTCACTGGCCATGTGGCTCCCCCTTCGCTGATGTTAATCACCTACAATGCAGAATCAGTAATCCTGCACTGGGCATAAGGATGTCGAGGACCCACTCACGCTGCTCCCAACCCCAGTTTGGCTTCTATTCCCTGCCATCGGGTGACACACTGGAGATTGCCCCAGCTCCCCAAGCCAAATATATGAAAAGAAAGCAGCCACACTCAAGACATGTTCAAGTATTGTGACAATATGATCTGTGTTCTAACAGAATGATTTTTGACATAGTAAGGTTTTTTTAAGACCTCTTTCTGACATTCCCATGTGTTTTGTTGAGTTTTGGGTTTTTTTCATTATTTTTAGTAACAAATGGCTGCCTTTTTGCACCAGTACAATCTAATCCAACATATATACTTTCTTACATACATTATATTTTCCCCTAAATAAAAAGATGCTATACTGAAAAAGGAACGCCCATATGATATTATCAAGTTCACTTGCAATGCCCAGAGTGGCTTGTATGAACTTGCCACAATTTCTTGGTGTTACAGTTCCTAAGGACACTGCTTGCAACATTCCATGTGTCTACACAAGTTATTAATTTTTGTACATCGTTATAATATCAACTTAAAGTCATTTAGAAAAGGAAACTAATTTAGAAAAGAAAACAACCTATTATCTGAGGAATTCACAGAAATAAACTGTGTAAATGTGTGAAAAGAAAATCTCATAATGACGTAATTAAATAAGCATCTCAAAACTACTATGCAGTGTCAGGGTTAACATTCTATATTTCAGTTGAGGTATAGAAAATCAAACAAATTACAATATACTTGAAGCTGTTAAGACATTCATGAGATACAACCGGTGGATCTTTTGCATCTGCTGATGAGCTTCATAGTAAACGTCATGTCATTTAATTGTCTGATCTTAACCTTTCACTGATTAAGGGGGCTGCAGATGCTGCTTGAAAGTAAAGTCATTCTGGTGACTCTCAAGAATACACAGAGTTTCTGACCATTATAAGTTTAAAGATCATGAAGTGCATTGAAATGTTGAGATCTAATTACAATGGAAAATCACTTCAGCAATGAACCACTTTAAACTTTTAAATGATGGAATGCATCCTGATCTATTGCATTTATCTGGACTGTTTGTAGCCTTATATTAGTTTATAAATGCTTAAATATTTTTTTATAAGGAATCCAGATCAAAGAAACATAAATTGGCCAGCAAAGTATTTCTTAACTTTTTTGCCCAAGCACTTAGTCATCATGTTTACAAACAGCTCCAACTCTCTCAGCTCAACTTTCCTAAACTTTCTGTTACATACAAGATCAGAAGGGACAGCACAGTCTCCTACAGCTGCTCAGCTATTGGCTTGGAGAAGAGAGGAAAGAGCAGGGAGAAGGGGACTGTTGTGCAGGCCCGATACACACAGCTTACTGGCAGACACAAGGATGTCTCTAGGAACCTGAAAGGGAAAGAAGCCACCCTAAAACAGGATAATCGGGGCCAGTGCTCAGGGGACCAACTGATTTTGCAGGAAATTAAAACTTTTAAAAATCAAGAAGCAGAATCCATTGTAAGTGGTTTAAATCATCATTTAAAACAGTCTAAAAACCTTTTGATTTTATTATCACACTAATTTCCAAGCACCCCTGGTGATCTTACAGTGTACTTGACTGTATTACCATGTCTGTACTAAGGTAGCAAATGAGGCCCAATTCCTTATCCATCAAACTCCAATCTCTGGGAATAGCCTGAGCAATAGTTTTCATATGGACATTTAGATTTATTACGCTACAATTTTGGCTAGGGATGCACTGATACCGGTTTTTCCAGTATCGCATATGAGTACCGATATTTATCTTTCAGTACTCACCGATACAGAGTACCGATACTAGTACTTCTGCTAGCATGGAGTCAGCTTCCCGGGCATTACCCACAACCTGGCTTCCTGATTCGCCGGGAAGCTGGCTACATATTCCGTTGCGGGACTGCCGATCAGGAAATCTCCCTCTGACCAGAAGTTCCAGTATTGGGGGTAAGTATTGGAGCATTTCGGCAAATACCAGTACTCTTTTGGAAAATCTGATACTTTTTAGGCAATTTCTATCTGCTGAACAGTGCATAAATAGCAGGGGATAGTGTTTCAATGCCCAAACGTTTTCTTTTTTTACATTTTGGACTGAGTGTCAAAGGATGAGCACCTCTTGGTGGAACTTTTATTGTTGTCCATGTCACCTCTGGGGAGATTTAATTCTTCAATAACCACAGTCACCCGCCATTCAAACATATCATAATGGGTTGAATTTGATTAGTGCTTGCAATGAACTAACTCTGATACTTATTGATACATCAGGATCAAGGAGACAGGGTTTAGTAAATAAGCAAGCTGTTGTCCAAATATGGAAACAATTTGGTGTTTAGTTGATCTAAAGAAAGATTTAGACATTCCAGTTTTGGCTTTAAATTGCTGGATAGAATCAAAATGAAATGGGCATTATAGCTGTTAAAGAGGCCATTTAAAATTGAATCATTTGAAAGTTTTGTATGTACCAAGAAAGAAATATGTGAAAGATAAAATGGCTAAAATGTACAAAGTAAACAGTTAAAAAGAATTTTATCAAAATCATGTTTGCTAGTAATAATGCAACATGTTGCATCTGCCATGCTGACTGAATCTCTGAACATAAACAGCATATGTCTCATGGAGAGAGTGCTAATCTGTAGGTAGCGTTAACTGCACTGGGGTGACACAAAGGACTATAGTACATGGTACAAACACAGATTCATTCCTTCTGTTTAATTGCTAGTGCTTGGTTTATGTAATGTACATCAATTTACATTCAATTTACATCATTATATTTGTCCATATTACTTGGTCTCATAATAGATAAAGATTATGAGATAAACATTTTTTAAATTCATACATATCTAGTGTGAAACAGTTTTAATTGTAAATTATTTTTTGGCGTGATTTAAAAAAAATATTATTTCTAGTTAAGTGTAGGACATCTAACGTTTAATTACTTGACTAAATCACATCTCAGCAGCTAGCAAAATGTCTACTGTGGAAGGACATTTTGTTGAGCAGATTGTAACAGCATGGCAAAAAATGACCCATAGAATTACTGATTCAGAGCAGGGAGCGTACTTAGGCTGCATCACTCAAGTCCGAAAGCAGGTGTGCACCCATTTGTCAGAGGGCGCAGCTACACCAAAGATTGAGAGCTTAAAGGAAAAAAGGAGGGAGGTTACAACCCTTGTTGCCGCTCCCTGTGAAGATTCAAACTTGGGAAGGACTGTTGGTGGCTCTTAACTGACTTCTGAAATAAAGATATCTCTTATGTGCAGTCGCTTTGGAAGCAAATAATATTATTAGAAGGATGAAGGTAAAAAGTAAATTTATTATGCTGTATGTCATAATTCTCCTTTAAATTCTGGCTTCTAAATATTTCTCAGGAACTTCAGTGGCTGGTCTTCCCTACCAGAATGTCCAGTTTGACCCGGCTGCTGTGGCCATTACAAGTTCAAATTGAAGGTTCCACACCCTGATGTGCTCTTCATAATCTAGCATTTCTAAGTAATGGTGAGTAGTTGTTACCCCTAAAGCAAAATGCAAGAGGTCAAGTATGGACAGTCTTACTAATGTGTACTGCTGCTAGACTATTTTATTACTATTTATGATGGCTGTTAGCAAGCTCTGGTGTAAGGGGACATCCTGCTAATGGATTTAAGGACACTAGGCCAATGGGATTTATGACACCTGCATTGTGTTGTTTCAGCCTGGTCTGTGGTATTTCAAAAGTGGCTATCTCCCCTGCAGAACAGACAGATTTAAATCTAAATGTTTTATCACAGACTTCCAAATTTTGGAGAAATGAGGATGGCACTGTGTTCAGTACGACCATTCTCTCCATTGATTTTAGCGTCCATCAAACCTCAGTATCACCACTCTTATTCTTTCAGAAATACTTCCACCAGTAAGATCCACATCACACACACAGATAACAATGCAGGACTTCATCTCTTAGTTCGGGGGTTTTTGTTTTTTACAAAAAAAAAATTAGCGCTTACAAAAAACATTGGGGGAGATTTATCAAAATTAGAGCAGACAAAATCTGCCTATGGCAACCAATCAGCTTCTCTCTTCAGTTTGTTAAGTTAAGCTCTAAAAAATGAAAGGTGGATGCTGATTGGTTTCAATGCACAGCTGCTCCAGATTTTGTCTTCTCCAGTTTTCATGAATTCCCCTTATGTTTTCAGTGCCTATTCAGAGACAACACAAAAACCTTCCCATTTCATCCCTAGAGGGAATCAGCTCAGGCATGAATCTCTCCACACCTTGCACAGCTTTTCTCTGATACTGCTGTCATTTAGTTCTGTTCTTATTAAACAATGCTAAGTCAATAACTTCAAAAATGGTCTGTTCTGCTCTCTTGCGAAATAAAGAATGTAGTTTCTGACAGCTCTGCAAATACTGAAATCGCCAGAAATCCAGATGTCACTTCTCTAAGTTACCATCATTGGCACATAAGCATTGCAGCTGCTGAGAGAGTGTTGGCTTGCCAGCCAACATTCACAGGGAATCAATACTATTGACGATAGAGGAACATAGTGCCAGATCTGTAATTATATTATGTAATTTTACACTATGCCAGTGGCTTTTTCAGTGTTCCATGCATTCCAATGCAATTGCAAATTAGAGCACTACAACTGCTAAACTGTTATTGAGCAAACCTAATCAACTCTTTTCTCCTGTGAATATTTTTCTAAAAAGAAAATACAACATATGCTGTTTTTAATGCCACCACCACAGCATTCCTGCACATTTAGTCTCATAATAGCACCAATGGAGAGTCTTGTGTTTCAGTTTGGTAATAAGGTACTACTGGACACCAGAGGCATGTGTCCCAAGTTACAAGTCAAGTTCCCTAGGTCCTAGGTTCTCAGACTCCTCTAACCTGCATGCTTGACACTTAAGTGGCTCATAAAATATTAAGATTACTGAATTAGGGTAATAGCCAGACTACTAGTATTTTCAGAAGGCGGTTAGCAATGGTAAACCTAATTTCTTGATCATACAGGATACAGACATTTCATAGATGACTGGGTAAATGCAGGTATCATCAGATGATTGGACATTGGCCCAATTGTGATCTTATATAACCCCTCCCATTATAGGAAATTCTCTGTTTTTAGTCAGTTGTTTTTATCCTTTTGAGGTGATGGACATGTTTCTTTCTCTTTCTTGAGAGAATGTGTTTAGTTTTACCTTACAATGTTTTCAATCACGTTTAATCAACTGCACGTGGCAACCACAGCAAAGGTGCATTTTCTTGATTAGGGACCCATGGTGGGAGCTTCGAATATCGTACCCGGACCCCGCAAAGATAACATCAGAAGATTTGGAGCCAGCCTGTAATGTTGCTTTCAGCACTGGATCCTGTGTGGGTGCCCACCTCGGCACTTTTTTGCAGCATGTTGGGTTAGCTGCAGGGTGCTTTACAGGCCCAGTCAGTGGTGTATCCGCATTGGTGTGACCCCCATTCCAAAAGACACCCTCCTGGAAGAGGGGGTGTGCTCATCCAAAGTGAGTGAAGCCGAGGTGCATGTGGGGGTCCCCCTTCCTGTCTTCGTTGATGTTCATGCACCATCTGGTGGAGCCCTTGACTCCCCTATACCCTCCCCAAGGCTAATTAAAATTATAGCTGCACTCCACTTTGAGAGGTGTTTCTTCTACCCCATGCATCCTCCACCTGGCCCACTATGCTGGCGGCCTCCTGGAGCCAGAAAACATGTCTGCTGTTATGGTCCTGTTGGGATCCTCAGCAGCCATATTGGGACTCCCTAGGCTACCCAAGCATACTCCATACAGGTTGGGGTGGCCATCTTGCTAAGCCCTGTGGAATCTGCTAGTGTAGGTATTCCCAGTTAAGGATTCTCCAGCCAGTGGCCATTTTGGAAGGGGACATGGGCTCTGATCACGTGCAGGAGCTGGAGGCGCATGATTTTTGGGATCCATTTCTATCAGTGAACAGAGTGCATTTTGCGGTGGAAGGACCACTGTGACCACTATGGGGACCCTTGTTTAACCCTTGGTGCTGATATTGTGAGTACTCTTGGGGCCATTCACCATGGCAGGCTAAAAAAGACCTTTTCCGCACATGCCTTTTTGGTGGAAATTCTTTACTCAGACTGGCAACATCCTGGGAAAATATTTTCTCCCCAAAAAATAGCCCTTAGAGAAGGGTTGCTCAAGAAGAGGGATTTGCTGGAGGTAGATGCTGTGATCTATTGCCTTAACAGATCTCTCTCTCTCTCTCTGTTCCAGAGGAGGATGTTCTGGCCTTTAAAGACCTAGTGGATTAGCTGTTTGGAAGCCTGTTGAAGGCTCCCTTTGTCCTGCTTGGCCCTACCCTGAAGCTGGCGGTGACTTTGATGAGAGTATGTCAGACTCTAGCAGAGTTCTAGTTCCATTCTGATGGGTACTAATCTTCCGGAGTGCCTGATTTGTTATCATGTTTGTCTGGCACCCTGCTTTAGCTCTTGAGACTAGGACCTGGTTGGCAGAACTAGCATGTAAGAAATGCCGGGAGAGCATCTGTTGGAGAAGTCTTTGATTAAGAAGGTTATGAGTGGGAAGAATACTCTTTTGCCCCGCAAATGGAATGTCGATGCTCTGTCACCTAGATCCGGTTAAGGACTGACCAGGAAGTTATTTTATCCCTCTCAGGGCTCTACCTCCAGGTCTAAGATGGCCCTGAGGCTCTTCAGTAAGCTCTAGTCCGTCCAAGGTTGTGATACCTGGTACCAAGCCCTCCTCTCAGTGAGGGGGAGCCCCCTCTTGTACAAGTGGAGGACGTTTGTTAACCTTTACGGTCATCTGGGATTGAAATGACCAGGGAATGTAGTATTGAAGAGTTATATTCCAATCTTTTCTAAGTTTCCAAGCCAAATGGAAGAGTACAGCCCAGAGTGACTGAAGTGAGAGTGAGAATTTGCTAACTCTGCAGTCCAGGTGTGAGACCTTTGGTCCAAGAATTGTTTTGGGACTGATGGTTGCCTTCTTTGAGGCAGTTCCCTATGCTCAGTTCCATTCCAGACCACTACAACTGAGCATTCTGGCAGCTTGGGTCAAGCATATTCCCTCTCTAGACTGCCCCATGCTGAGGGAAGGATTTCACTATCGTGGTGGGTTTCTAATCAGTAGGGGGATCTACGAAATCCTTTTTGGCCTGTTGACAGTCCAAGGGACCTACTCATCAAGGGAAACCAAGCGGTCAAGTAAAGTTTGGGAGTTAAAAGCAGTTTGCCTCTTCCTTCCTTGGTTGGTCACCTGCAGGGCACTGAACACTAACCTAATGGTTGTGCCATGCATCAACCACCAAGGTGGAACCAGAAGCCACATTGTGCAGCAGAAAGCAGATCTGATTCTGTCTTGGGTACAACATCACATTCTAGGCTTCTGTATTGGGCACATCCCAAGAGGGCACAATTTGCAGTGGGATTTCCTCAGTCGACACAGAACTTAGACTAGGGGGACTGGTCTCTATTCCCCAAAGTATTTCAGGAAATCTGCTGCTGCTGTGGGATGCCGGATGTAGACAGGTGTCTATCCTGAACATCTCGCTCAGCCTTTTCTAGGTGGATTACACAGGTCATCTTACATGCTTACTCTGTCAAGGGTAATACTCTGTATTTTCCTTTAATGGTTCACTTTACTAGATCTGTCAGTACCTTTTGGGATTTTAGGCATCAGACAACTAAGTTACAGATTTATAAGGCCACCACCTGGTCTTCTCTTTATATGTTCTGCCAGGTGGATATTCATGCCTCGGCTAATGTGTGTTTTGTGTGATGCGGCTGCGATGTGGCCGTGTGAGCATCGGCAGCAGTCGGCAACCACACGGGATCTCCATAGTTAAAACGTTAAGGATCATTCCCTAATCTTGTGATCTCT
Source organism: Nanorana parkeri (assembly GCF_000935625.1). NCBI lineage: Eukaryota > Metazoa > Chordata > Amphibia > Anura > Dicroglossidae > Nanorana > Nanorana parkeri. Next base: position 323,444 of record NW_017306610.1, on the reverse strand, counting down.
GTGGCTACTACTCACATTGCCCTTTGGACCTCATGGTAGGGTCCTTTAGACATCTTTCCTGGGCTGAGATCCCCTTGGGTGTGCTTCAGTCTCATTTGCATGGGCTACTTTTGGATTCGGAAGATTTCCTCCAATAACTTGAATTTCTGAGGAAGCACCTGGGGCGCGAAATGTGTTGAATTTTTTCACTGCTCCAAAGAACACTGGAAGAGGCATTATTATGCCATATTGATTGAAGAAAACATATTATATGGTTTATTCATACTCATTATAACATTTAATGTGTTGGGAGTAGTGTATTGGAGGTAGCAATTGTGTTATTATGAGGAAGCTTTCATGGATATATATAATCAAGATATTTTTTGATACAATATTGTAAATTCTTGGTTTTTGTCAGCAGGCACCTTAAACACCCCAACCTTGATTTTTGCTTTGTGTGTGTTTTGCTCTTAAAGTGCTACAGGATGCTATCTGAGTTTCTTGGAGTACAGTTCAGGACAAAAAACTGAGGATTTCCTGGAATGGGAGGGGTTTTATGAGACCAAAGCTCTGGCCAGTGTCCAATCGATCGATGATACCTGCAAATTACCCAGTTGTCTATGAATTGCCTGTGTCCTGCACTATACTCCAAAAAACTGATTTTACTGGTAAGTCAAAAATCCTGCTATTTCTCTCATAGCAAAAAAAAAAAAAAAACCCTTGTTAAGGAGATAAAATAGTGCTCTGTGGTTTGTTTGTTTTTTACCTAATGTTCATGAATTAAGCAAAATATTTCAGATAAATACATACACAAGCACTGCTTGCTGCTATTTTCCAGTACATTGTACAGCTCTGGCTGTTGGTGAACCCATTTTGACACACAAAATGTGTTTGTATAATGGGGCTGACTCAGTGCTGAGAAATGGTCTCATATTTTACTATGCAGAATTGCGATGCACATTACATATGTCAGCCTTCAGCTTGCATGTACATCGAGAAACAGTTAACAGTCCAAAGCATCCAGTAAAAATGATTGACACAAATGTAACATCACTCCAGAATATAGTAGTGGCCAGACACTAGTTATTTACTATATTTCATATATTTCATGAAACTTAATAAAAGTAATTCACCTGTTCTTGGCCCATGAAGACATAAAAAGTGATAGGTATGGATTAGTTCCAGGTTTCCATGAATCTGTTTAGTGCTCTGGTGGATATAAATCACATCGTAGGCTGGCTTGCATATTTTTGTGTTGCTGGAGAACATAAAACAATTCACATATTGCTGGGGCAGCATGTAGTCTGGATATTTACCACTTCCACTGAAACTTTTATACATTTTCATAGATTAGGACATGTTTTAGTAACTGGAGAGTCATACTAAATATGTGAATATTTAACAGGCTTACTATTTACATGACTATCTTACAAATGTTAGGTAGACCTATAAATGTCAAACATTACGTAGTTAAATGCAAACTAAATATATTGTCTGTGTTGCTTAATTCAACCAATCAGATTTCAGAGGACTCTGCGCTGCAGTCTGACATGAATATTATTTTATAGAGCAGTACTCGGGAAATAAAAACATGTTACACTTGTAAAGTGACTCATTCATAATTAAAAATCAATATAAAGTAGTGGGGCGCAGCAAAGTGGCTTACTGGCTAGCAGCACTGATGTAAATGTACAGTTTGTAATGCACTGCATAAATAGTTCATGCTATATAAATAGTAAATTAAATAAGTGTCCCCCAATCCCCCCAACATGGACAACTAAAAGGGAAAGGATAAACACATTGATTGTTTATTTTGTTGCTGTCTGGACCCCTTTATTTCCTGTATTTAAAATTGGTTCTGAAGTTGCCCTCCATGTTGGCAGGCTGTAGGTGGGTATTTTAGTAGTGTCTGCATCATGTGTCATGAAAGCAAGCTCCAAGGACTAAATCTTAGGCCTCATGCACACGGAACACCTGTGTTAGACACAGAAGTTATCTGTGATGTATACACAACTTAAACATGCATTTAGGGACTTTAAGCAGTGTAAAACTAGGCTAAATGGTCCCAGGATGCAAAATACTCCTATATGTGTAAATACAGCTAGATACTAAATGCTGTTAAACATTTGTGTGTGCATTCAGCCATAGCAAAGCATTACATATTTCCAGGTGCCTTTAGTAATGAGCTCTAAATACACCTGGACTCATGTATTTTCATTGCTGTGTGTATGGGGACTCACTTTTTCAATCAGTTTGAGGGTACCCTAAAATCTGGTCAGCACAAAGAGAGTTGCCCAACTCAGGAAGAACTAGTGCTGGAGGTATAACTCACATCAAATATTATGAGAACCACTACACTTAAAGGGCCTATGCAGGTTATGCGGTGCAATATTGTGTAGCGCCCCCGTGCCCCCAGAGACTTGAGGTGGACCCCCAAAGAGTAGGGAGGGCTGGCATTTCACTCTCTAGGGTATATCCTTAGCCAGTGAAGAAATGTGTGATCAAAGTAGTTGGGCGCCAGTCACTTTAATTGCCTTTTTAAAAGCTTTATTGGGGAACTTCATAAATGGGAGAGAGGGTATAGGGCTTAGGACATCCTTGGCAAAAATAGAACAGCGCAGACTCCAGACTCAATAGTCCCTTTATGTCTTCTACAGTGCATCAATAGAAGAACAGACTGCCACTAGGCAATAGAGCAACAGCTGAACAGGGATAGGCATGAGATCCTCCATAGGAGAGATGCCAGACTTGCTCCTGAGGTCCATATCAGCACCGGACACCTCCAGTAGCCTTCCAGCTTCTCTGCTTCTCTCCCATAATCAGTTCCTGAGTTCCTGGGTCCACATATGTGCCCTCCTCTAGGCTTAAGGCCTAGACCACATCTTCATCTTTGAGCATCCTAAGCTAGGTATATATGCACTCCCCCAGTATGCACCACTGGCCATGAAAATCCCAGTGATTTACTGGTGATCCATAAACACTCAAGATGTTCTCTCACTGGTTGCCCCACACTGCAGCAGGGTCACACCCCACTCAGTCAGGTACAATCAATAGCAGAACACCTGGAATTAACCAGATAATAGTCAACTATAACTCAGCTAGACTGATTACAGCTTTAGCAATGCTAAATTTGGTGTAGTTACTCCACAGAAGGTGGTAGGGGCTACAATTGCATGCGCATTAACACACGTTTTTTCCCAATACGCCTAACCCCATTACATGCCAAAAGTAATCAGAATGTATTTTTCTGCAACAAAAGCAGAGGGATTGTCAGCACTGCAGGAAGCAAGCATCCTGGGAACACTGTTCTTAGCTTCCTATGGCTTTTTATTACTTTACATAAAACTAGCACTAATCTCTAACTAAAACTTGAATTGAAAATGTAGTGGTAATAACTGATTGAATATGGCATTGCACATCCAGCATAATCTCCGACACATGCACGTTGTTGGTCTGGAGACAGTAGCATGGACAAGTTCTTATATACTGATAAAGAATACTAATTACTTTTTAACCCCCCCCCCCCCCCCCCCCCC
>NW_017306610.1:291524-319343 GCF_000935625.1 Nanorana parkeri | reverse complement strand
AGTTTTCTGTGCAAATATTTTAGATTGCCAGGCCCAAAAATGTGTTTCTAATAGATGTTTTTCCCTTCTGAGCATTTAAAAGTAACACAAATTATACCTTTATGCATTTGTTATTCTGTAGAAATGAGTAACTGAGTTAATCATTGTTTATTATACGTACAACACTATTTTATAATGAAGGACTATGAATACGATTATATATGTATTGCTTCATGTTTTAAGCAATATGTAACTCATTGCTTTAGAGAAAGGCCATTATATTATCTCTTTCTTTGGAGAAAGTAGAATGTACACCCTGAAAAGATATATATATACATGATATAAAATGCTTATTCCTTTAAAATCCCATGAACAGATTAGACATACAAGAAATGTGTACTAATACATAAAGTTGAAAAGAGAACTATTGGGTAACTATGGGGTAACATTTTATTTCCCAAAGTTCTCTTTAGGGTCATGGGAGAACATATACTAACGTCCTCCCATGATCCAAAACTCTGTATATAGCGGGCTATTGCCCGCTAAATACTGAGAGCGCCACAGCTGGGATGAATCCCGACAACACTGTCGACATCTACCCTACTGGCTGATTGGCAGTGGGCTCTATCTAGAGGCAGAGCCAGCTATGCCCGCCCCTCCCCCATTCGTCCCTCCAGTTAGTGCTGGAGAACTTGAGAAGGGGGGGGAATCCTAATTGGGAGTGGTGGCTGGCAGTCACTGCTCTCTGCAGGGAGATGATCGGGAAGTGAGCAAGCGGTGGTATGTTTTAGCTCACTTCCCGACCAACAGAGCCGATGTGTGACAGTTTCAATGTCACATGCCGGCTCTATCTATGGGGATGAGTGTAACTCACTCCCCCCATAGTTCTCCTTTAACTTTTGTATAATATTTGGATAGAGAGGGGAAGAATTCACAATTCTGTTAGGTTTTTAGTTCTTTGTGTCACTTAAATGGGGAGATTTTTTTCTCTTCCCTGTCACATAAACAAGAAAATAGGAAGTGCCTTTGTTGCTGGAACAGAGATTTTTCTATAATTTCCTGCCCTGACATGAAGTCAGAGAAAGTCAATCTAATAGGTACACAGATAGCAACTGACTGAGGCTCTCACCCTTCCCCAATTTATTCAGAATAACATTTTACATTTTGGCTGGAGTTGGGCTTTATAAGACCTTTTGGGTTGCAGGACCTAGATTTGGGGTTGTTTTTAACCTTTTAAAGCAATTGCAAGTCTAAATAAAAGCTTTACCTGTAAAGAAGAATGTATACATTTGCCTCTCCTGCTGCTCATGGAGAAGTCAATGAAGCTAGGTAGAAAAAAAAATGTGACAGGAGCTCTAGCTTTCCCCACTCTTTTTCAAAACTAAGAACAAAAATTGGGGTTGACATATTTTTTAAGGTAATATTAATGGCAGTATTATGATCTTTTCCTACCATACATGCTAAAGAAACCTAGACTGATGCAGATATTATTTTCAGAAGATCAACAATTTATGCTTTTTCCTGACTGGTATTCTGATCCTTTCACGTCAGCATTTTACAAAAATCCAAACCGGCAAAATGATTCTCAGGTCACATTATACACTGCTGACAACTGCCACAAAGTGAACTCGTACTCAGTGCCCAAATAAGTTTCCTTCCATATCCAATGTTTCAGAGCATGTGTCCTTGTCATTATTAATACATTAAAATGTATTAATAATGACAATGTGGCATACCGACTTATGGGTATGCCATATCATCACAATATGAATTTATATATTTGGACATTAATCTAGGTATGAGTATTGGCACTTTACAAGATGGCTGAGGAAAATCTAAAAAAAGATATCAGTAAGATTTTCTTATTATGCTGCAGTGCCATGTTATAGAAGCCTCTGTAGTATGAGACCAAGAGCTGATTCATTACATCTTTTGGCTGATCACTGGACCACAGCTGATGATGAAAATTGATTATTCTGGTCCTAAACCCAAAAAAACTGTGGGCTCCAACCCAGTCAATGAGGTATAAGAAGAACAGTCTTTAATACCATTTCAAAGGGGCTTTTGAGCATTAAGGAGTTAAATAAAACTTGCCCTGTTGCATATACTAAAATCATCACTGTTATTTAACTTGCATCCTCCTATTATACCTTTCCAGCATAAAAAAATATAGTAAAAATAAATTGTGAATGTTATAATCATTTAACATTATTTTTTTTAATGTTTTTACATTCTGTAGTCTGACAAAACATTTGTAATACAAAGGAAAAAAAAGTTTTGACAGTTGGTGAACAGACCTAGAAAGATGCTTATAGAGCAGATAAGTCTACTTCAGAGTCCTCACATTTTCTGCTAGCATGATGCATTCAGAACAATATCCGTACATCAACAAAATAGCACATCTTTAGCTCACTGGCATACAATTCTGTCATTTAGGGAGTCTGGCAACATCTGCCTTCTAATTGCCCTGAACATTATGCTCTAAAACTGCCAGCTTTGGATCCATTTCCGGGGCACCACTGTTCCGTAGCTGAGCAATGCCATACAAAGTAGCACAGTCAGCCTGCTTCCATTTTGTATATCTGTTTCCATTTATGAAATGTTTTAGGCAAGCAATGTGTTCTGAAATTAAAGCAGCCCAACGGGGTAATTACACTTGAGAAAGGAGCAGACGGAATAATTAGCACCTGGTAAAAAAGCAAGCAAGGAATTCTGCAGATGGGCTTGACTCCTTTTTCTGGGAACAGTTATCTTTCTTTAATAGTGAGCACTTAATGAGGTGTTTCCATGATAATTGTTTAATCATAGTTCCCAGTCTTTATTTTACTTTTATGAAAATGCTGCTACGCACAGCACATTCCAGTTACTTTACCTTGACATGTTAATAATTCTGACATCATGCAAACTAGTAACTGTCAAAATTACAAGACATAGTACAGCTGAGAGACTGCTGTCAATCTGATGTCTATTAACTTGATGACAGGATGGTAAAAATAGACTGCAATATAGAAGGATTGTCCAGACAACAATCCTATCAATTAGTCGACACTTCCAATAGCCATTTGTCAAATTAGCTCACAATTCTGCAACAAGGGCTGAAGTGAAAACATGTGGGTCACAGCCGGTAACATGATTCAATAAAAATCAATAAATGAAGCTGTTCCATGAAAAAAAAAAAGATTTTTACATGAACATTTATAACCAATTTATAACCAATTAAGTTATACTGAAGGCATTTTAAGCAAGTATACACTAAGGTTGTTTTTTTCTATACCATAAAATCTTTTCAATACAGATTTTAAATGATGGCCATGCCCACAACTGTGATATTTCCCCTTATGCCATCAGACACACAAAGTAAGCGGGGCATGAGATGTAATACCATCTCTGAAAGCTGCCACTGAAATAAATGCCCCCACTGAAAGTTATTTAATCTATTCATGTTCCAATGGCAAAGGTAACCTTTTTGATTCTGCCTCACTTTATCTCTCAGGGCAAATATTGAGATTAAATCATCCCAACAGTTAACCGTTGTACTAGGCTGGGATCGTGAACCATGCCGCATACATGCGCTCAATCTTACAAGGCGCTAGCCATTTCTATCAAGCTACATTCACAGCTGTGAACTTTAAGTGTATCCAAACATAAAAAACAAACATTTAATATATTGCATCAATCTATAGATGTGGTGGCTGCATTAGTTTCTTTCAGGCTTTTTCTCTATTACTTTCACCTGGTGATCCTGGCAGCAAAACATTTCCTGCACAAGGGTGACAACACACACTTACTGTACTGTGTCTATGGAAGAGCAGTGTTAGTGCCTTATGACAGGGCTATACAACCCCTCCTCTCTTCCCTATAACACGGGGGAAGGTGTTCTGTAGTCCACAGAGATATAGTGCAGCACTGGCAGAGATAACAGGAAGTTATCAACTCAACAGATATAACAAACCACTTACAATGCTATGCTTGGAGACATTTTCAACAAACTTCATCTTTCACAGGTATGAGGTATCTTTCACATTCTTCAACAGACAACCCTCATTCTTAGATGTGGTCTTGGTCATTTTCCTCCAACAAACTTATTTGCTAATGTCACATACTGTTATAATGATATGATGATGTTAGAATGATCACAGTTTTATGAGCAATAATGGAAAATCATCTCACAAAGCACTATCCAACCCAGTCCTCAGGGATTACCTGCAAGTCATGGTGTCCAGATCTCTTTACAGAATCATGGTTGACCTATTAGTGGTTTGTGGGCACTAGAGCATGGAAGCAATGCTCTAACTTACTGGTCAGTACATCTGTGTAAATCACAACAGAATGTTTTCAGGCTACATGCAAATTGTGGAGTATTCACAGAGGGCCTGCAAAGGCGAGTATGCCAACAAAGAATGACTGGCCTTATTCCTGGCTATTTCACAGAATTGAATACTGGTACAGTTTAAAACATGGCCTCAACAGCATGTAAATAAATTGTTAACTACATCACAAGGAGATGCGAAATAGGACTACAATTTATAGATGTCATCCTTCCCTTCCTCTCAGTCTTTTCTACTTCAGCCTTTGCCTGTGTAGAGACTAAAAAGAAATGTGGCCATAGAGCATCTGCAACTTTGCCCTTTCTTTTTAGGATCCACAAAGACAGTTGCGGCTGGGGGGCGCGAAATGAAATAAGAATTGAATTTAATGTTACTCCTACAAGGCATTGCCTCTGACTAGATTTTAATCTTGTTTAATAGAATGGACATTGACATCTCTTTATAAAATATAAAAAATATGTATTCAAAAGTACATGTTACATTCTACTGCAAAAATAAGTTATAACATGTTCTATAATCAAATGAAAATGCATGAAAGCAACACGTTTGCTTGAAGAGGTACAAATAATTCAGAGTAGCTGTTTATCTGCATGTGTTTAGCAAAATTATAGGCATAAAAGAAAGATACATTCTCTAGAGCGTGTTCCAAAGCATGGGTTTCTGAATAAAAATATTCACCTTTTCATAGCAATATTCTACATCCATTTCCTTAGGCAAGTGTCAGTTTGTTTACGGACTATGGTTCAGCTTAAGTAATAATGATCCTCCACTCATCCAATTTCCATGGCCAATAGCTAGCTGAAATCCACATTCAGATGATCTGCATTTAGACGGAATTATTTACAAATGCATTGGCATTCGAAATAAACCAAGAATGTATATTTTATTATGTTTATGCTAACAAAAGATTGCAAAAATCCTACATTTATCAGATAAAAGTTTAACCTAAATGTACCAGGTCTTTCAAACATATGGCATGTTATATAATTGTCAAACTATTATCTAATGGATAACATAAATTGAAAATATATATTTCCTGAACTTGGCTTATTGTGTTTATCATCACAAGTCTACAAGAGTACAATTCTGCCTCTGGATTAACAAATGTTTTTATAAACAGTTTTCTTTACTTAAATATATTTGTTATAAATATTTGTTATTGAAGAAAATGGGACTTCTAATAGTTCATGTTTCTTTCTTATTGTTTGTGAGTTATGTTGTATATAATTACACTAAAAGGCAATTATTACAACATCGAAAAGCCAATTAATTGGGAAATTTTGTGAAGGATTAAATTATATCTAAACTTAATCAATAAAATCTCATATAAACCTAATTCCAGATAGTGTTTTTAATATTTGAAAAAATTAAGCTTTTAATAAAATAAGATGTGGTGATCCTGTCAGGGTTCTTATTCAAGCACTTCCTGTGATAGGGTAACAACTTTGTCCTTGTTCAACAATCCTACACCTGTGTTATCACCCTGTTCTACATGCCCCTGCTGAGGATTAAAAGAAGCCATGCTGACACACATTGCACAGACGTGATCCACTTTTGTCTCTATCGGGAAGCTGGTCCAGAGCAGTGGTGTGGAGAACACAAAAGAGCCATAAAAATTGTTTGATACACAGTGCTTCAGCAAGCTAAATGTCCTTCACTTGGAATTTAAATCTATTTTAAAGAATTGGTGGCAGTTGTGTTTTATTTGAATTTTAATGCATGTGCAAAAATCTGAGGGTTTAATGTCACTTTAAAGGATATTTTTTTCCCTCCCCCAATGTTAGTGTAAGGACTTACTTTTATTCATGCCTCTTAATTCGATCATCCTTCTTACTGACGTTTTCAGATGTCCCTGCAGCGCTGGTGCGGGTCTCTGATCCAGTGCTTACTCCTCTGTCCTCCTCTCCTCTGGTGTCCCACGGAGTCTGTGCGGGTGCATGCTGCTCCATAGACTTACCTTGTGTCTCTCCTCGTCTCCCGACCGAACATCTGAACTGCGCATGCGCCTGCCCCAAGATCTTTGCGGCCGCCCGAGACTTTTCAGATGTTCGGACGGGAGTGCACGGTGAAGACACAGGTAAGTTTAAACCTGTTTCAAAATGTTTTTCTTTTAGGTTTTTGCATATATCACTGCTTGCTAACAGTGGATATTTGCAAAAAAGTGAGGGTTTAATAACCCTTTAACATTATCTATGAATTGAACACTTAAGCTGGCCTATTACAAACTCTCAAAAGCACAAAAGAAGTAGGAATTGGGAAAATTACTTTTGGGCACAAGGTGAAATCTCATTGAACAGTGGCTGCTTACAACATCAAAATATGTCTTTGCACTCCATCTAGGACATTCTCCATTTGGAGTGCCTCTTTGCAGTGTTGACAATCTATACAATCATCATAAAGGTCAGTTTCTCCTTGATTCGCATTCCTTTCAGGTAGAGTAAGTTTCCCTAAACTTTAAAGGAATGCGGCAAGCACAAGGAGGCAGTATGAATCCAACAATGTGGCCATGCAGCCTTCCTTGTTAAAAACAGTACTGCATGCTAACAATGTTGAAGACAGCGTTCACTTGGTTCTTTATCCTGTAGAAAGACTAACATTTATTCAAGAAGTGCACCAGTAACTACTGAACATCTGTACTGAATGGAGCATTTATCACGCTGTTTCCCTGAAGTATTAAAAATGCCATTTAATCCACATTATCTGCCATGGGCTCACCTGCCAATTAGAAATTATAGCTTTCCATAGGATAACAATTCATCCTGGAAAGGTGGTGTCTTTAGCCCTGTTATATTTATTTCCCCTACCTAAAATGAAATGCCATTATATATCTTAAAGAAAATCTGTATGTCATTCACATTATTGTGAACCTAAATGATGGAATACAGACAAGTTATTGTGGAGATACAAACTCCCTGCTGCTAAATCTGCAGCCTGACAGCTGCTACATGTTCAACTATATATTTTCAACCTAGGACAGACCACAGTGCTAAAGGGATGTTTGCAGAGAACTCACGTAGTCCCAGGTGTTTCTCCAGCTTTCTTTCTTCCTGTTGCTTCCTAAACACTTTGTTAGCATAGCCTATTTAATTTTTGTATTTGAATACATGCAATATTTTTGGTGATTGTTAACAAGTAATTCTGATACCTTAATCAGATTCTTCTTCTAACTGAAACGCACCTGCTGTCAAATCTCAGATCTGCTTACAGTGAAATTTGTGACTTTCATTTCTGCATTTTAAAGCATTATTCCACTCATCACTTCCAATCAATATTCAGAATTCTTCTACATGCAAAGTTTCAGAATCATTTGCATAGGGACAGAGGTTGCAGCAGTGTCAATATTTCCCAATACACAGATCCCCCACAGTATCCTTGTCTACTCCAGTCACACATCGCCGCAATATCCTGTACGAATATATGATCATGTACTGATCTTGAATCCACAGCTCCACTCGACAAAGCTGAGCAGCACATGGCTAGGTCGAGATGTATTAAGGTTATCTCATACCTACCCAATACAGTAGGCCTTAAGTCTACACCTGCAAGATTAATTTAGTTGTGTAGATATAAGTGGAAGAAAAGCTCAATAAGATACCATTAACAAATTCACACCTTTTATTAATGTTTGGAGGCATCCCCGCACAGTTTTTTTTCTGTTAAAAGGGGCAAGCATACCATTTTAAAAAAATAGTTTGGCAGTGCCCAGCTACACATGCCCTTTCTAATATAAGTATGCAAAGTGGCTTTGACAAAGGTCAGAAAAATAGCAATTGCCCAGTCTACGGACATTAAACTCTTTACATATTCATAACAAGCAGAGAAAAATCTTTGAAACAAGCCATCCCTGGCATCTCTACCTGCATTTAATGTTAAATTCAACTCAAACACAAACTTCAAAGTCAGGTGTCAGTTGGTTTCTAACAGTTTAGAAACTCCTGCTGGTTGTTTACAGTAGAAAGCTGGCAGGCTGTAAACATCTGCTCTCATAGAAAAATTCAGTGCCTGTGTTGTGAAATTTGAACAATAATTTCTTCACAATTCTTCTAGATACAGAGATGAATGAGAGCTTGTTTAAAAGTGCTAATACAGAGTACAGTATTTTAGTGTGCATGATCTGGGCAGTGGTTAAATTTAAGACTGATTTCATACAGGCCACAGGTTGTTTTTATGAATTATTATTGCTTATTTTACTTATTTTCTATGGCATTGCTAACTAATTGTTTAGAGAATTGTAGCTCAGTCACTCAGTAATTGAGCTTTAGCAGTATTTCATGATGGTGATGGCTCGCCAATGACAATCCTTCATTCACCGCTATGATGTATGCTACAATTGCTGAAGGAGTGAGAGGAGAGCAATTTGTAGTACCAACCATTAACGTGAAGATGTGGCATGGGTTTAACTTGTATCTACAAACACATTGGCAGTGACTATAGTGATTATGTCATTAGCAACAAATTCTGGTTGACTGCTAGCATTAGCAAATTGTAGCGACAATGAATAGCTTCTACAAAATTGCCTGTGTGATATCAGCCTTACAGTGCAATACTTGTTATGTAATTGTTTTTACATGGGGTAACAAAACTTCGGCCCTTTTAGCTGTTGTGGAACTAAAAGTCCCATAAGGTAATGCAGCTGGAGGACATTTGGCTACCCCTGCTGTATACTCTTGGTGGTATTCAAAGCTCCGTCAGTCCTCTGGCGTGCTAAGAGTGAGTTTAAGTCTTTAAAGTACTGCATGAACGTTAACTTTAGTCAGTAGGGAAAGGGGTGGGGGAGGTTGGGGATAGATTAATTGCTCCATGCACACCTAAAAAACGGTTTAACTTGGAACTATGTTGTGTGAATAGCTTATACAACAGGATGTTTAGCTATCTGTGTGCCTTCTTTATATTATTCCCTCAAAAGGATCATTATATAGTGTCATAGCAACATTAGAAGATGCAGTAACCACTACTGGGTCCATGAGCTTGGGAGAAAGGGGGCAGGAGGGCAGGTGTGCCTCTACTTCCCCACTGTACCACTTTAAAGTGACATCCTGATGTGTTTATTAGCTAAAGGATCCTTTTTCCTTTACCAAGTTTGTACCACATTATGAGGTAGTCCTGTATTAGGCAGTGTTTTTAATAACTATGAAATGCTTGGGAATCCATATTCCTGTATTGTCTCAGAGTGAAGGGGAATCTAGCTACACTCCTGACATTAAGAGATGATTTACTAAAAGCAAATAGGCTATTTACTGTGCAAGGAAATTTCTTCTTAGTCTAATAAATGCATTGAAACTTTACTTTGCAAAGAATACCCAATCACGTGCAAGGAGAATAAAAAAAACTATTTTTGCGTGCATATAGTTGGACGATGGAAGTCCGCAGAGATTCAACTTATTCACTAAGGGAAAATCCCCTTGTAAAGTGAACAGCATATTTGCCTTTAGTAAATAAACTACTTAGCGTTATTTTTATCCTGTACTGAAATTTTGCGATATTTGCGCTCTTTCTATATTTTGTTATGCTTTCAAAACACAATATGACTCATGAAGCTAAAAGTAAATGGGCCCACTGCACATGTACAGATTAAGTGCACAGCTACCAGGGGTTAGAGATAAAGGTCTATCCAACTGATTGGAGATGTTAATTAGTCAAGGTGCCAGACTGACGGAAGAATTACACACATTTGCAGGTAATAGCTCATTAGCTTGAAATAGCCACTGTTAATTATGACAAGGTCAAGAAAGTAATATTCTAAATTAGCAATTAAATTAAAAATAAGTTTGTAGCAGTTTCTGAAGAACAATTGCTAATATCACTGAGCCCAGGCCTAATTCTATTCGGTAAATACAATTCATAATAATAAATTATAACAAATAGTTGTGTATTAGTCCTCATTGACTCAATGACTTCTTATAGTCATCACATCAATTAAACCCCACGCAACTGTAATAATAATACTGACCTGCTGTCTATGTTCAGCTTCGGCACTGGTGCTTTCGTTGTGTTGCTAATCGTGCATAAGGAACACTGGTTATAACAGATGAAAGGGGATTAAATAATGAATCACTGCTGGTTGGAGCTAACAGGTGAATCTTGTTATGCTATGCACCTGCTGTGTAGTCTCAATATGGAAATATACATGCAATATTTATAAACCTTCAGTATTCAATCGTCATAAAGATTATTTTAACAGTTATATGATAAGCTAATTGAATATATCATCTGAAGCATACAGGTTTATTTACCAAGGCAGTGCAAATTGGTATGACTCATCATTTTGCTCATTTGACTTCTGTAAACTGAAAAATGTCAATATTTGTTGTGGGATTATCGCACTGACATTGCACTTAACCTTGTCTTATAAAATCGTTTTCATAATGGGGCTAATGTATGAAACCGGAGAAACAAATTGCCATTACCTATATCAACCAAGTGTCTTGTTTCATTTCCTGAAAAAAACCCCCAAAAAACTGTTACCATTTTGTCATGATTGCAGAAATTAGCCCTACTGTACCCAACTCAAGCAGTTTCACTTTTTTATTCTAGATAGGTTACTGTCGGCAATTGCTGTAAAATAGAGAATCCATGATAATCACACATTACTTAAATTAAATGTAGTCCTTAAACGGTAATTCCACTTTTCCAGTCAAATTTGAGAAAATTATATATATTATGATAATTTTTATTATCATTCTATAAGATTTATAAGGCGGCAACAGTTTGTGCAGAGCTTTACAATCTAAGGAGGACATTACAGTTACAACCGCCAACGACCAGTTAGGTACTTTCACCACACCTTGTTAAACTGGCTATTAGCACTCAATTGACTGGGTGCTTCTCACTTTGCTGCAATAAATATTATTACAGCTTACATTATCTCCATTCAATAAACGTACATCTCTTATTAGAATAAGAGTTGAATGTTAATATCCCTAGAAAAAAATGCATAAATCCAAATGTAAACTGTATTTAGAAGCCAGTCTGTTTACCTTGGCAGAAACCATTAAGGAGTGGGTGCTTGACAATAACAGAGAGAGCTAAGAAACGTGAGGTACAGTGAGTAAATAAAACATAATCTCTCAGTGCTCCCCATTTGTTTTCAGAACATCAGATTACTGACGTGGGGATTTATGGGAAGTGGTGGCTACCCACAATATGCTTAAACCCTTGCCAGTTAAGCTTTCTTACGGTTTCATAACATGGTCATCATTCCTACACAATAAACATAGAAGTTAAGAGGCATCTCAGAACTAAACAACTTCTACATATTGTGTTTGTTAACTGTATAATTACTTTGATGATCATCTTTTACAGGTCTACATATAGTAGACAATGTGCTATAACCTACAAAAATGTATAGTTTGTAAATAGACATGATAAAGTTAACAAGCCCCAGCGCTGAGTCAGTGTTCAAAGTCAGTGTTCTATAATTTTTCTCGATCCTATACATTTTCTCGACTGTGTCACTTCCAGTGGGGCCGCGTCTTCCGAATCAGCTGTTTTCATTACCCCCTTTATTCATGACATGCGCACCTGGAAAAGACGCGTTAGAGAAATTAATGTGTTGAGGAAAATTATAGAACACTGGTAGTGGAGGGATGCCTCGTCAGTGCTGTGCGTGTGTACAACTGCTGCGACCCTAGTATTTCTGCCACTAACTCTAAGCTGTAGAGGGACTACAAATCTCAGCAACACATTATACAGGAATGCAGAATACCACCATCAGCTAAGGAGGACTATAAATCTCAGAAATACATTATACAGCAATGCAGAATTCCATTAGCTATAGAGAACTACAATTCCAACCAATACATTATACCCCAATGTAGAATAATACCAACAGCTATAGAGGACTATAAATCCCAGCAATACTTTATACAGCAATGGGAAAAAAACACCAGCTATAGAGAACTACAACTTTTTTTATGTGTGTGTTCGCAGGGGCTGGGGCCTTTAATTTTATGGGGGATTTTTAATTTTGGTTTATTTAACTTTTTATTTTTTTTTAAACTTTTCGTATTTTTCTCAATATTTTCTTATTAATTTAACTTTATTTATTTTGTATTTATTTAATTTTTTTTACATATTTTTTCTTCTTATTAATTTAACTTAATTTTTTTATCTTTTTAAAATTAAATTTAATTTTTTTAAACTAAACTATGCAGGCTGGCTATTGCGGTCAGCTGGAATGAAGACGATCACGCGGCTGTCAGCAGGAGAGGAGCGCCGACGCCGCAGAGAGGTGAGTAGACTGCAGGGTGGCGGGGGAAGCTCACAGACTGTCTGACACAGATCGCTGCAGCCTATTACAGCCCTCTAGGGAGAAACCGCTGACAGTCTGTGAGGCTGCAGCGGGGAGAACCCCTGTCCCAGCAGATAACCGTGTGATAACTGTCCCGGGCACAGTTATCTGCTGGGACAGGGGTTCAATTTCTCTTGCCTTGCGCTTGCGCCGGGACTGCTGCGACTGTTAGGGCAATTGCCCCCCCTTGCCACCTGTAGCGACGCCACTGCACTTAAAGCATATAATTTGTTTTGTATATTGGGTACAAATTGTATTTCCTTCTTGGTCATTTTCACTGACTGTCATCTGGCCATAACCATAAGCTGAGAGATGAACTTCCTGGTCCTTTCCACAAAACTGTATTTTCCACAAATTCCTCTGGAGAATCCACTAGAGAGTCACTGGCACAGAAATTCACCAAATATAGTTCACATTTTGCATGTACTTAGAACTTAATGGTGGAGCCTCACCTTTGTGTTGCGAACATGCGCATTTTACTGTGTGTTAAATGCATGAACTTTAATGCAGTGTGTTGTAATGCCATTCATTTTAAAGTATGCCCCAATGCACCACAACAGACCTGCATTTTAGTGGATCTCAGTGCACAAATAAAAAACATCTGTGTTGTGGTGCACTGGAAAAAGTATTAAAAGGTCTACTGTGGGGTACTGATAATCCTGTTGAAAATATCCGGCTGCCTTATAACAAAACACAATAATTCATGGCATATCTGTTAATGTGCATCTGCTAATGTACTGCACATGTTTGCACCCAGCTGAAGTTTTTCTCATAGTAGTATATGCAGAATCCATTCCTGAGAAATTTGAGAAATTCAAGACAAGATGGTAGGAACAACACCCTACTGGATCCCAGACAACAGACCTACAAAGGGAGGATCTCACCCAACCCCACCCCACTTAATATTAGGGTGCACAATAGATCTGTATGGAGATGGAATACAATTCCAGCCCGGCTCTCTTGAATTACAGGTGGGGAGAAAAATGTGCAACAACGCAGAAATGACTTAGTTGACAAAAGACATGTACAAATCACTTCTATAAGTTCTTCTACATTCTCCAGGTGATTTCAGGGTCTCATTCACATATTTTACACTGTGGTTTGTGCTTGAGAACCGAGCACATTAAGATGATCAGTAAGCATTAGTTTGAACTGCAGACGCGGCTGAGATGTTTCATTCCCCGAGTGGTATAGAATGCTGCCTGCTGCATGTATAATTTATATTGATAATTATGACAACAAAGAATTTTTCTGCTCTTTTACAGACAGATGGTGAGTGGCGCATCAGAGTATTCATATTAAAAATGTGCCAAAGCTGCAAGTGAATTGCCAAATAGGGTGTGAAACCGATCAAAGCAGCAAAACAGAAAAACATACAATTTAGGTGTTTTTACTACATTTCTATTTTTGAGTGGGTGCACAGTAAATCAGAATTTAATGAACATGATCTCTTTGATAGCTGTATTCATTTTACGCTTTTTCTGTGAAATTAGAAAAATAAAAATTTTGTGAGGTCTTTGGGATTTTTTGTGACATGAAAAAACATTATTCCATAAACTGAAGCAACTGTACATACTCAACATTTATATCCAATGGGAGAGGAGTTTTCAGTCATTTGGATCACAATCCTACTATATGCAAATTCAGTCAAAAGTTTACCTTTTGATTTAACTACTTCCCAACCTGTCCTAGCACCTACAATTTGATAAGATGGCCTTCTCACATGAAAGTGTAGAATTATATCTCTAACTGAGCAGGTAATCACCATCGTATTCCCTCACCTTTGCACTGGTCAGTAAACCTATCCAGTTTAGGTTTGTAGGGTGCATTATCCACCGCAGACACCTTGGGTTCCACGGTGTCTGTCCGATATGCATGCTCCTGGCTGCATCCATCCAGCTTCAGCGTTGCTCTCCTCCTCTCCCCTCCAAAGATCTGGACTGCACATGCACCCACCCACATACTTTCTTCATAGCGTTCAGGAACCGGGACTTCTGCTGCCGGGAGCGAGCGGCGCTGACACAGGTAGGTTTGTTGGTGTTGTCCAACTTTTTTTTTCATGTTGGGGCATATATCTACTGCTTACCAGCAGTAGATCTATGCCAAAAAAACAAGACTTTAATTATAGTTTTAAAAAATATATAAAACATATATATTTCTTACATTTATAGATTTTTTTGCTGCATTGGGTAAAAAGGTTGAATCCATGTTTTTTCAAGCACCTTTACAGTGACCTGTCCTTATAGAAGGACTGAGGACAGGAATGTGTTTCTTTCATTAACATGTTATGTAGAAGCCAGGGTTGTAATCCTTCAACCCTTTGTTAGGACAGGTAGTGTTTAAACCTGCTTTACAAATTATAATAAAATGAGCCAGCACAATACAGACAGGGTCAACACAAACCCCTCACAGCCACTCCTAACATTACAGGAGAAGCCAAGTAAAATCAATTCAAACTTCAAGAAATTTGTTTTTATTTTATGCATTGTGAATAGTATACATGTAACAAATACTAAACAGGCGTTATCCCAATTTGGCTGCAAAAGTTGAAATACACTTTAAGGTCAGCATGTGAATGGTCCAGTGATGTTTGCCTAATATACAGGGGGGGGCAACCCATGGCTTTATGGTTATGCCCTGTCATCATTGCATTATTGCCCATTTTTGGACCATACAAATGGTTATAAATAAATGTCTTTATATCAAATTTGGTATTGTTTTAGCTAGAGTAAGGAATAGTTAAGGACCCCTCTGAGCACATTTTTTTTGCTGTCCTGTCCAAAGACACCACAGGGAGATTTTAAAAAATCCTCCCAAATAAGGGACATGCCCACTTGACCCAACTGAAAGATTTCCCTTCTATTCCTATTCCAGTAGCAATTCCTAATTTGGGATTTTCCTTAATTTTGGGTCACCAGGACAGAAAGAGAAGGTTATTCTCCCCAATGGTGACATGGATAGCACTAAACACCTGACAGGCTCAAGTCCTTCCCTACTCTATCCAAAACTTGTAGTAGTAAAACTCTCAAACATTTTCCAATTATTAATCCAAATCAAATGAATATACATTGCTCAGCAAAGTATTTTTTTTAAATTTTGCCCAAACACTTAGTCGTCATGTTTCTGAACAGCTGGTTGCAACTCTCTCAGCTCAGCTTCCTTGAACTTCATGTCAAGTACAAGATCATAAGCGAGAGTACATTCTCCACCAGCTGTCCATCTACTACCTTGGAGGAGGGGGTTGAGTGGGGAGCAGGGATGTATGTGGCTTGCCTGTTCCTGTCTTGTTTCCCTTATTCTGTTCCTGTCTTGTATCTTGCATTTTCTTCCTGTTATCTTGCCAGCAGTCCTGAACTCAGCCTGTTCCTGGAAAACTGTCTACTGCCAGTCAGTACTTCTGCTCTTTACATGGGACACATCTGCAACAATATACAGAGTATATCGTTTTAAGTCCTGGGAGCATCTGAGTACCGGTAGGTGCACTTGCCATAAAGAAAAGGTGGCTGCTAAAGGTGAAGTCACTCACCATTATATACTCTGACTGTAGTGTCTGCAATTGGTCCTGCAGGCCCCCTGTGCAGGACAAGTTTTTGGCTCCTTATTCATTTATTATAATACAATGCTCAGGCTTGCAAGTACCAGGACAGAGTTATGATTTAGGAAACAACTATCCAAACATCAGTTTGCTCAGCAAATTAAACTAATGTGAACCAAAAATTCACATTTCAAAAATGAAAGAAAAAAAAATCCCAAATTTTTCATAGGTATAGGGACTAAACCTATGCAGGGAATGGGCCCAAAATCCCCAAGAGGCCCTTGTGTACCTGCTTCTAGTGATTAGTAGACCCATAATGAATGTCATTCAAGAGGAGAACAAGTGGTTTGACAAATGTTACTTAGGATTGGAGGTTTGGGCTCCTAGAGATTAGTTACTTGGCCTTTGCAAGTAGGAGTAGAGAAGCTTAGTTAAAGGCCTGAAAAGGAAAGGGTTTTGCCTATTTCTAAAAGGCTACTTAGCATGGCTTCATTTTGAAACTTTCATCTCTACTTACTATAATTCCCAAAGTGAGGTAGGGTTGGCGTTTGAGCAAGCCTCACAATGTTAAATTAGGTAAACTCAACACATTGTTGCTTTGATGGCTATTGACATAACTTGAGCTGAGACTTCAAGGAACGACAATGTTCTGTCAAACAAAATTACATAACTGCTCGAAGGTTAAAACTTCAGCTAGTCCGTGAGGAAATTGGGTAAATTCAAGGGTGCCTTTGGGTTGGCTGGTCCTATTTCCTTTTGTAAACCCTGATCTCATAACTAATTACAATTTAATTATTTTGACATATTACTGTCTAGCTCTTGGTATTTTCTTTTTGATAACCCCACGGTACTTACACTGCTAATGATAGATTGTAACAAGTCTTATTAACAATGCATCTATTGTTCCTTTTACTATTTTGACATCTGCACTCCTCTAGAGTACTCTTTGTCATTCTGTTTCTGCAAAGATTTGCGCTGTTGTATGAATAATGGTTTTTGAACTTTTATTTCTGTACCGCCCTAGTGGGTCCTTGTTATAAAAATAAAAATTGAAGAAAAACCTGGGCCTGATGGAACACATGAAAAAGGTATACTCTTGCAATCATTATTAGTATATACAATAAAAGAATACTGCAACGTAAAGAGGACCTTTATCCCCTCTCATGAAAAAAATCACATCAGCATGCAGCTGTGCATGTTGATATAAAATCATATTACATTTAGTAAACAAACATGTTTTTTTCATTTACTTACAAATAGAGTTCATCCACTTCCTGGTCCACTTTGGCACTAATTATGTGATTCTGCCCAAGCACTGCATGCTCAGAAGGTTACAACAGCAGTGCATTGCTTGGTAAATCTCATTTGCAATCAGTCTCAAGATCTCATGGAAAGGCATTAAACTCCCCTGAGATGATTTGCATGGTCATATGTCCTAGTCACATGTGCCAGAGGTCCAGGAAGTAAAGGGAGACCTGCCCTTAGTAAAAATTGCTATTGTCAGAAGACTGCGGAAGAAAAGAGAAACAAGGTATGCAAAGAATAAAAAGCCGGCAATTATCTATAAGTTTCTGTTTGTAGATTGTCATTACTAAACATTTCTAAAGGTGCCTTTGTTACTTTAAATGTATGGGTAAAGTTCCTCTTACAGTTTTATCATTCCCTCATTAGCTAACCTGCTAGATTTCATGTGAAACTACTTTTGGTTTGGTTCTTGAGCAAGCGTTTATTACAATGATGAAGTGTTGGTCAGTTGAAAAAAAAAATATGACAAAAAAGTGTAATTCATTGAACTTCTGATCTCTCATGTTTTGTAAAAAGGAATTTTCTGATCACTTTATTGTTCATATAAAACATCTCTGCATCATGCTAAGTTATGTAAACCAAAAAAGGCACAATTTATGATAAACTTGTGAGAGTCCTTCCTGGGTATTTTGATGTTCCTCATAATTTATGTAGAGAAGGGAGCTGTGTTCATCAAGAGTTTGCAACACTTTGTGATGACGCTGCAAAGTCTGATGGCACAGTTAGGAATTGAGTTCACAAATATGTGATAAATTGAGCTGAGAAGTAATACACTGGGAAACATAAAATGCTGGAAAATGTTTTCTTACAGATTTAGTGTGGAAATGGCAACGACTAGAAGAAACACCCTTATGGGGTTTTTTTTTTTTACATTCAGACTTTTTTTCTAGTTGAAGAAGAAATTCAAGGTATATAAATCCAGAAAAATATCAGACAATGTTGTAGGCTAGGAGATTGCTAAAAACAAAAGAAGTGCAAAGGAGATTTGCCATTTTGTACCCCTTGACAGTCCTCCTGATCTGATAAAGAGCAAACTTGACCGAAAAGCACTCTTGTGGTAATCTCATTGCTTTACCATAGATACTGAGAGACAGTAATAACTGGTGCTAGAAAATCACAAGAAATACAAGTGTATTATAGTACTAGAAAAGATGTGCTTATGACTCGACCATAAGACAATACCGTCATTAGCAATAATGAGTAAACAAACAAATAGTGTTTGCAGAGTGGTATCTTCTAGTCCAATGCATGAATCTGCTTTCATAAATAGATATCAGACTTTGTTAATTCTTCCGACAAAATCATATCTTCTAGGAATTTCTGTTTTAGAACACTGGAAAGCTGGAATTTCTTCGCTGGGGAAAAAATTAATGTTTTCTTCAATTAGCAATGTAATTGCATATAATCACCCATACCCCACCAACAACCCTTTTCTTATACTATTGGGGAACCACTCAGTCTCGTATAAATTCAGATGTGTTGTACATCAATTTATCTCCTGCTGTTCACATAGTCTGAGACCATTCATCATTTTAATGTGAAACCATTTCTCTTTTTTGACAGGATATATTTATCTTTTTGGAAGCCATATCTCTGCTCCTTGTGTCTGATGTTTAGATGTACTGTAGGTACCCTTTCTAATTGGCTTTGGGGTAACAGACTTATGTCATTGACAATCATGGCTCTGCATGTGAAATTCTGATACCAAATACACCAAACTTATATTATATATATAACATAAAACTCATATTATATACCCAACATATTAAGGTAATATAGGTGTGTGTGTGTATAAACATACAGTTTTATGGTTGTTGTTTGTCTACACAGTTGTGTGTATGTACTGTAACAAGGACACTCCACTGTAGTCCAGGTAATTCAAGTAAAACGCAGATTATTAAGGGCAAACACAAAACGTCTCTTTCCATCAACAGGGTAGACCTCCCCTGTTACAAAAGACAGCTTCCAGCAGCAACATAAATTATAATACTTTGTTTACGTAAAGGCCAACATTCTCATAATAATCAGCCTTCTTCAGCAATATACAGTTCTTAGTAGCTTTCCTCAGCTCTAAGCCTCTCAGCACACCTCTGTGTGATACTCACACTGCTCTCCCAGCAGTGCGTCCAACAGGTCCCCTGGGTCACTGACCTTCCTGACCTGTGTCCGTGTGCTTCCTGCACACACACAACCCCAACACAACTCTCTGAGCACTGAGCTGGCTTCCTAATGAGGCTGCTCTCAGCCACCTGATCAGCCCAAGCTGGTCATTGGCAACACCTGTCCCAAGGACTGGAGATCTCATCCCCCCCAGAGCTCTACGAAATCTCCAGAGCTCCAGATCCCAGCTACAATTAGGAAAACCTGGACGAACCTGAAAAGCCAGGCTCTTTCTTATAACATGTTTCACATTCTGGACCCTCTCAGCCCCTTTGGCTGAGAGTCCTGGGTGCCAAAGTCACCATACTACACCGTGGCATTGGCTTACACTGCCACAGTACATACATACCATAATAGAAGTCACCAGCACTAGATGATGTGTGCGAGAAGTAAAGCACTTTTAAATAAATCATCACATGCGTCAAACAGCCAATGTTTCGGGGCCACGCAGGGTTAACAAACAAATAGTGTTTGCAGAGTGGTATCTTCTAGTCCAATGCATGAATCTGCTTTCATAAATAGATATCAGACTTTGTTAATTCTTCCGACAAAATCATATCTTCTAGGAATTTCTGTTTTAGAACACTGGAAAGCTGGAATTTCTTCGCTGGGGAAAAAATTAATGTTTTCTTCAATTAGCAATGTAATTGCATATAATCACCCATACCCCACCAACAACCCTTTTCTTATACTATTGGGGAACCACTCAGTCTCGTATAAATTCAGATGTGTTGTACATCAATTTATCTCCTGCTGTTCACATAGTCTGAGACCATTCATCATTTTAATGTGAAACCATTTCTCTTTTTTGACAGGATATATTTATCTTTTTGGAAGCCATATCTCTGCTCCTTGTGTCTGATGTTTAGATGTACTGTAGGTACCCTTTCTAATTGGCTTTGGGGTAACAGACTTATGTCATTGACAATCATGGCTCTGCATGTGAAATTCTGATACCAAATACACCAAACTTATATTATATATATAACATAAAACTCATATTATATACCCAACATATTAAGGTAATATAGGTGTGTGTGTGTATAAACATACAGTTTTATGGTTGTTGTTTGTCTACACAGTTGTGTGTATGTACTGTAACAAGGACACTCCACTGTAGTCCAGGTAATTCAAGTAAAACGCAGATTATTAAGGGCAAACACAAAACGTCTCTTTCCATCAACAGGGTAGACCTCCCCTGTTACAAAAGACAGCTTCCAGCAGCAACATAAATTATAATACTTTGTTTACGTAAAGGCCAACATTCTCATAATAATCAGCCTTCTTCAGCAATATACAGTTCTTAGTAGCTTTCCTCAGCTCTAAGCCTCTCAGCACACCTCTGTGTGATACTCACACTGCTCTCCCAGCAGTGCGTCCAACAGGTCCCCTGGGTCACTGACCTTCCTGACCTGTGTCCGTGTGCTTCCTGCACACACACAACCCCAACACAACTCTCTGAGCACTGAGCTGGCTTCCTAATGAGGCTGCTCTCAGCCACCTGATCAGCCCAAGCTGGTCATTGGCAACACCTGGCCCAAGGACTGGAGATCTCATCCCCCCCAGAGCTCTACGAAATCTCCAGAGCTCCAGATCCCAGCTACAATTAGGAAAACCTGGACGAACCTGAAAAGCCAGGCTCTTTCTTATAACATGTTTCACATTCTGGAC
The DNA here is from genome assembly GCF_000935625.1 of Nanorana parkeri. Taxonomy (NCBI): domain Eukaryota; kingdom Metazoa; phylum Chordata; class Amphibia; order Anura; family Dicroglossidae; genus Nanorana; species Nanorana parkeri. The sequence continues at coordinate 298,075 of NW_017306610.1, read as the reverse complement.
CCTCTCAGCCCCTTTGGCTGAGAGTCCTGGGTGCCAAAGTCACCATACTACACCGTGGCATTGGCTTACACTGCCACAGTACATACATACCATAATAGAAGTCACCAGCACTAGATGATGTGTGCGAGAAGTAAAGCACTTTTAAATAAATCATCACATGCGTCAAACAGCCAATGTTTCGGGGCCACGCAGGGTCCCTTTTTCTGGGCGACATATCTGACACGGCGCCATCCGTGTTGTCACTTCAAGCACCAACCTTTCATCCAAGGTCTGCACGCTGTATGGAGTGCAGGTGATTTTGTATTATCTATGTACATACATACACACACGGTTTTAGGTTTGGTGTGTATGTGCACATACGTACATGAGGTGTGTACGTGTTTTATGTTGTAATACTTTTGTTTGTTTTACAATTATCATTTATTAGTAACATAAAAAATAATTGCATTGTCTTTTTTTTTAACAAACTTAGTTGTGTTATTGAAAACTCAAAAAATAATTGGAAAGAAAACAATATTTCAGTGTCTAGCAACCTTTGCCATATATAAGCAGACTGTTTATATTATTTTCACCTTGAGCTTCCGGAAAGTGAAAATGGCGTTTATCTTGCTTTACTGAATGTGTCACTTTCTAGACAAACTAATTGGAGCACATTTAAATTGATTTGTTTTGAGTAACTGGCAGAAAAAAACATATAGAAGCTCACCCCATGTGGCATATACTTTATAATCGGTCTTGCAATATATTACATACAGGCAGAACTATGTAGAGACCTTAACTTCTATGTAACCAGATTATGGTGCAGATTTATTATGCAAGTGTATAAAAAAAAAACTAATTATGAACTTCTCTTATTTGCTACTATTCAATCTTTTAAATATACCATTGAAAGAGTTTTATACCTGTTTGATACACGTTGATCCTGTGATTAATCCAGTGATGTTCTGTGTCCTTTTCACTCTGCATTCTTAACTCAGTCCTATCAAACCTGCACAGGTTACCTCTGTGAGCTACAAAACACTTCTCCTCTATGTTATGAAGAGGAGGACAGGAGGGTGTTTTGTGGTTCTAACACAGCTGCTGTCCTAGAGTGACAACGCTGCTCCTCCATAAGCACAGTGAGTGTTGTCACCCTAGGACAGGAAGTGTGTTACTGGCAGGATCACCATTTAAAAATAAAGGAGAAGACTGAAAAAAAGAAAACTATTGCAGCCATCTCATCTAAGGACTGGTAAACTGCAGTATATTACATTTTTGTTCTTGGATTTTGAATACTGTAATTTTAGCTGTTATGTTTCCCAAAAAACTTTTCACTGCATTTAGAAGTTCCTGCTTAAAGTATATTTCCACTTTTGCAGCCAAATTGGGATAAAACCTAATTTATATTTGTTATAAATGTAAGCAGCAGTTGTTTTTAAGTTATGCAAGGTGAATGGGAACATATAAGAACATATAAGTGCTTTTTTGTAAAGTTAAGGAGGGGTCTGTGGGAAGATGTGTTTGCTCTAATCAACCCTTTCTGTACTGTGTTGGCAGATTTAATTATCGGTTGTATACTAAATTTGAACAAAATCTGCACAAAGGCCTTCACCAAAGAAACATCTAATAGGTAAGAAAAATAATTAAAAAAAATGTTTTTCAAGTTTGCTGCGTGAATAGGTTTACTGACTACAAAAGTGAAAAAACACTTTAAAGGTGCATTTAGACATGTTTATACGTGTTTACATGCATTTACGTGCATTTTTGCGTGTTTAGGGCTTCTAATGTGATCCTGAATGCACAGAATTCTTTTTTTTTTCTCAACGCAAGGTAATCACAATGTCTGAATGGTGACATTAAAAGTCAATTACATACATTTACCTGCATTTGGAAATGTGCTCTCAATGCATATAAATGCTAGTTTGACACTGCCAGTGTGAATGAGGCCCTGCTGAATGAAAATCATGAAGGTCGTATGGAAACACCTTACAATTAGAACATTTTGCTATCCACAAGTTATTTTTTTCCTTTGGCACAGCTCTTCTGTGTTTTGAGTGTATCACATCTCACTAATTATGACAGGCACAATAAATTACAGTAAAGGGTACATGTAAATATAGATTAATTACCAGAGAAATCCAGCGACTCACTAACAGTTTTTGTAGGCAGGGATATGATCACAAGTATTTAAAATATGCTCCAATTATCCAATTTATTTATGTTACAGGTAAGATTTTTAAATCTTCCCTATTTATAATGGTCTGGCAACTTGAGCTCGAAATTATAGCTAATTTGCCTACAAACGTCAGGTGGTCATAATAATCTGGCCACTCAGTGTGTGTGTATATATATATATATATATATATGTATATATATATATATGAGATAATGAGATCTTTTTTTTGATGTTTGCAATTTGAAGTGACTAAAACTGCCAGTATATTGCCTAATGTTTGCATAGCAGAGCTGTCTGCACAATGTAGTTTAAATTCAGTAGCCTGTACAGAATAAACTGAGCCACAAGTAAAAGTAGCATTAAATCAGAAATGTTGCAATAGTATGTTTTTTAATGTAAATAAACCACACTGTTGCCAGTGTTAAATACTGCACCAATCCTTAAATATCTTCTGCTAAAATCTGCAGGAAAGCCCATACTTTTGTGACAGTGAGAAAAACCAGTATGAGCCATGGGGGACCCCGGAGATGATCTCTTCCAGAAGTGCATGATTTTAAAAGATTGGGGTAGCATTCAGCAGTGCAGGCAACAGGAAAGCTAATCATTTACACTGACCTTTTTTTCAGGTATGGCTTATTTACAAAAGCTTACTATAGCAATAGGGTCACTTTAAGGTGGACATTCAGGTGTAGATTTTACTCCAGAACTGTGCAATGGTTTCACTGGGCATGACAGACTTTGGTGGTGTCAGCATTTTTCCACTGGTTGGAAATTGTAATTCCATTATTCCCTACATCGTAGTATAAATATATGGGAACAAATGATTAGATCCCCATACATGTCCTACTTCAGCTTTTAGCAGCCCTTCCAGGCTTTCTGTATCTAATTCTAAATCTAGTTTTGATTGTATCTTCAGCAACTGCTCTGAAAAAGTTTCACTAATCATAATTTAATTTGCACACACACACAAAATCAAAATATACGCTCATCTACATCTTTGTTGCTCTCTATCCTTATATCAAGAGCTAAAATGTGCTAATATTTACTTCCTACTGTATTTTTCAGTGCTGCCCACATAACTCCTCCTCACCTTATGGCTATATTTACAGCTACCATCTTTCAGGTTATTTCTTGATAAATTCTTGTTTGTGCAGTTTAAATGATAGCTGGCATAAAATAACAAAACTCTGCAACAAAATATAGATCTTTCCACAGGATTGATATTGCAGCCTTTATATTAAAGATGTATTTAGAAAAGACCCAAATATGACTGGATGGTCTGTACTAATGAGTGCCCCAGAGATGAACTCGCCAAACTCTGAATAGAAATACCAACACATTCTCTATCTGAAAAAATAAAAATAAACACAAATCATGGACCTTTTCCCATACAAGCCTAATGTTTGATTAGAGTTCGATACGCCGCCAGAAATGAACAAAAAATGCACATGTGCCAGTGTTGGCAGTGGAAGACATTTCATTTTTAAATATATTTCTTCAGACCTTATTCAAGTCCAAATATGATTTTTACACAACAGTGCCGCCTAAACAGAAAGGCAGTTCTAGTCTGTGTGTGCTTGTGTCCGCCAGGATTTGATTTTTGGACATAGCGATTTTATGCTTGTCCTGCCAAGTTTTTATTGTCAAATTACAATTAACCCCATCATTACACAAGATCAAGGATAATCACATTACCACACATGGAACGTTCATTTCTAGCGTAATAAACTGTTGACCTCATGCTTTTAGCGATCGGATCAAATTGGAGATGAATTCAAGGATAAGAACATACTGTGCGGGGAAAAAGGATGTACATTGATATGATCTCATATGTATTTAGAAACTACAGTACCACTCATACAAGACCACATGAGGCTGCATTAATAATGCTTATCTTATCTGCAGGCAGTCTCAAATGCAAGTGATTAGGCCATCTACATTAACCTTTGGTGAGTTGCGCTAAGTTGTGGCCTTCCAGTTCTCTCTTTTTGTTTTTCAAGGATACACACCAGACACCCCGTCTGATTTCACCAGTAGCCGCACACCAGCCTTCAATACCCAGATCACCCTGAAGTGCACTCTCCAAATTGGACTTTTCTTGGAACTTTGTATTACTGATGTTAATGTGCACTGTGTAAAGCACTGCGTAAATTGTCGTCACTATAGAAATATCAATAATAATAATGATACCTCAACTTTTTTTTAAAAAGGGGGTTTCCTTAACTAATGCTTTTTATATTGTAGTATTTTATCCCCTGAAGCAACTAGCCCCCTACACCATAGAAAAAGATGAGCTAAACAGACAGAACAGTCTGAAAACACTGAAGCAAAAGGGTGATGGAACATGAGAGAAAGCACTAATGGAGTGAGCTATGGCTCCCTGCTGCTATACAGTGTAGAAAACAATTATTTAGAAAAGGAATTGCGGCAAAGCGGAATTTTGCAAAAAGTTCCTTAAAGGTTTTTAATTAATTAAGATCCCTAGTGAGCATAAACCATGGGTTCTTATAATACTTTTAAGTTGCTAGCAAATGGCTCCCAGCAGGTACACAGTCTCTGTCTCAGTTTGTTTGCAAACCTGCTGTGTTAGAGGTTACCTAATATTACAACATTACAAAAATCTGTATCATCAAAAAGTTTTTTGTTCCTATTTAGCCTGGCTATATTAGGGCAGAAAAAGACATAACCATCTGTGCTCATTTAAATCACTGCACCACTAGAAGCTGCCACAGCTTTTAGCTAAATCCAGTCATTTTTCCATTGCATTGGATATGTTATAAAAGGCTGATTCCTATTTCTGTGGTGAAATGCCAGGTATTTTTTAAATAGTTTTTTATTGCACAAACAGATTTGGCAGAACTCCAAAGTGCTTATTCTTGTGCTAGAATTAACTCCTAATTGGTGCATGTAAGCCTCTAATCACTTAAAGTATTGGGACATGGATAGCTAGCCTTAGCATGCCTCATCGCTCCTTGCCACACTTGAATGTGTACGATGAGCTAGCATAGTTTGGGAACCTCTAAATTTTGTCACATATGGTGTATAAAAACAAAGTGAAGGCGATGGCTTGATATTCAGCAAACTGTAATAACATATTCATGACTGATTTTACAATATATTTATTTTTTAGCTCTATCTGCAGTTTAACTGACAGACATAAGACCCATTTTCTTTTATACGTGCTGCTTGTATACATATTTATAGAGGATACAAATGCCATCTATTTTAGACAGTATAAGGAAAACCTACTGAGACTGTCATGTGACCAATGCAGTTAAGAATTTTCAGAATAATTTTTTAAGAAGGGATCAGGCTGCGATAATGTAACCTTTTATTCCATTAAATACATTTGGCTCAGTGCCATATTATCTCATCAGTGTTACAATAGCTCTACATAATAGTGGAACTAGAGTTTTGTTAACAAAACGCCAACGGCATTAAAATAATAAAGTTGTTAAATAGCAGAGTTTGACAGGTCATATCTACCAATGTTTGTTTCACCTTTTACTTGGAAATAAGAAGATTCCCATCATGAAGCATTCCATTAGCTACATCAAAATTGTTCCTAAAAGATCCATACACTTCCTGATCACCCCATTAACTCTCATTGGGATTAAATTAAAAAGGGCAAAGTCAATTATATTCTCACTTTCTTTCCATATGTATGTAAAATGTTTTTTTGAATCCAGTGAATATATATGTAACCTGGACATTACATACTGTACATTTATTCGCAGGTGCAGCTGCTGAAGGTGGGAGCGGTGAGCGGCCTGAGCAGTCTCCAGGGTCACCAGTCTGGCTTCCTGAGCCGAGACCGAGGCCGATACGACGGACAGGTGGGTGTCGGTGGCTGTAATCCGCCTGCCCAGCTCTTTCACCTCCCCTCTCAGGGCTCCCTCCAGTCTAGTGGCCCAGGAATTAAAATTTGCCCTGAAGGCAGTGAGAAGGTCACGTACCTCAGGGGCCGCAGGTTCCCCGTCTGCCTCCTCAGGCCGGTCTACTTCCTGGAACACAGCCGGCGTCGATGAGTCCAGGGCGGCCGCGGATGGGGTCTGGGCCCCAGTGGAGTGCAGAAGCTGCGGCGGGTCCAGCGGTCTCTGTCCCGCGGTCCGAACCGAGGAGCGGAGGCTCTGGGCTGGCGTCAGAGGCAGTGGAGGATCCGTCCCGGCCTTCTTCGCCGGCGCGACTTTCGGCGGCATCTCGCGGCCTATCGCGGTGGGTGCGTCTGGCGGGCTGTCGCGTGGGTGCCGCGTGAAGTAGGAGGCAATGTCCCGGGAGGAGGAAGCAGAAGCAGCAGCCCCAGGTGAGTCCCGATCGTCGGGCATAGGGGGAAAAAGGGTTGTAGAAGGCTGAATATGGACCATAGGAGAGTCCCGGTATAGCAGAGCTCCTGGCT
>NW_017306610.1:197746-290714 GCF_000935625.1 Nanorana parkeri | reverse complement strand
GGGTCCAGCGGTCTCTGTCCCGCGGTCCGAACCGAGGAGCGGAGGCTCTGGGCTGGCGTCAGAGGCAGTGGAGGGTCCGTCCCGGCCTTCTTCGCCGGCGCGACTTTCGGCGGCATCTCGCGGCCTATCGCGCTGTGTGCGTCTGGCGGGGTGCCGCGTGAAGTAGGAGGCAATGTCCCGGGAGGAGGAAGCAGAAGCAGCAGCCCCAGGTGAGTCCCGATCGTCGGGCATAGGGGGAAAAAGGGTGGTAGAAGGCTGAATATGGACCATAGGAGAGTCCCGGTATAGCAGAGCTCCTGGCTGCACGTCCTCACACCACCATGGCTGGCCACGCCCCCCCGTACATTTATTTTTTAATGGATGGGAAGTTAAGTAGAAAGGCCAATTAAAATAAATCGCTAGACAAAAGCTTTTTTTTTCTTTTCAGGTTTGAAACAAGAGGTGAGGGTAAACCTTTAAACAGGGGAACTGGTAGTAGCAACATACACTATATTGCCAAAAGTATTGGGACACCCCTCCAAATCAGGTGTTCCATTACATTTCCTTGCTACTAAATATTCCACGGTCAACTGTTAGTGGTATTATGCCAAAGTTGAAGCAACTGGGAACAATACAAACTCAGCCACAAAGTTGTAGGGCACGTAAAATGACAGAGCGGGGTCAGCGCATGCTGAAGCACAAACTGTGCAGAAGTCACCAACTGTCTGCAGAGTCAATAAATACAGACCTCTAAACTTTGTGTGGCCTTCAAATTTGCACAACAACAGTGCGTAGAGAGCTTCATGGAATGGGTTTCCATGGCCGAGCAGCTGCATCCAAGCCTTACATCACCAGGTGCAAAGCAAAGCGTCAGATGCAGTGGTCTAAAGCACACCGCCACTGGACTCTAGAGAAGTGGAGACGTGTTCTCTGGAGTGACGAATCACGCTTCTCTGTCTGGCATTCCGATGGACGTGTCTGGGTTTGGCAGTTGCCAGGAGAACAGTACTTGTCTGACTGCAATGTGCCAAGTGTAAAGCTGGGTGGAAGGGGGATTATGATGTGGGGTTGTGTTTCAGGGGTTGGGCTTGGCCCCTCCGTTCCAGTGAAGGGAACTCTTAAGGTATCAGCATACCAAGACATTTTGGACAATTTCATGCTCCCAACTTTGTGGGAACAGTTTGGGGGTGGCCCCTTCCTGTTGCAACATGACTGCACACCAGTGCACAAAGCAAGGTCCATAAAGACATGGAAGAGCGAGTTTGGGGTGCAGTCCTGACCTCAAGCCTACACAACACCTTCAGGATGAATTAGAACGGAGACTGCGAGCCAGGCAAAGCTGCAAAGGGTGACTCAACTCAATATTGAACCCTGTGGACTAAAGGTGCCCATACACTGCACCATTCTCGTACGAGAATCACGGGAAATCCCGCGATCGTACGAGAATCGTGCAGTGTATGGAAGGGCATGGTTCCCACCTGGGCATATTTCAGCGCGTAGGAACGCGCTGAAAAACGCCCTATGCCCAAAGAAGTACAGGAGCTTCTTTGGGGCGTATTTTCCACGCGTATCTATTAGGATACAGCTGGATAGCACTCATAAACACGCGTTTTTTGCGTGTTTTGTTGATCGCGGTCAAAACGCGCGTCAAACACGCATATTGCGTACGCACAGGTGTGAACCCAGCCTAAATTAGGCTTCAAAATTAGTGGCGTAAAAGTATAAATCATATGAACTGCAAGCCATGCAATTTCTGTACTTCACTGGTATAGAATTTTGCTTATTTTGTATCTCCCAAAATAGTACACAGTGTGCAATATAGATGATACTTACTTGCACAGAAAGTGCCAGTTTTTTAGGCTGCGGATGTTTTATAAATGTCCCCTAATGTGCATAGCCTAAGGTTGTTATGGTGATGTGTATGAAAAAAATTTGAGCAATCTGTATTTTTTTGGAAAGCCATCAATAAAAAAATTTAGGTTGGAAACCCTGTTAAAACTACAAGAAAATGTGAGGGAGTGTCAACTAACATGACATATGCCTATTTGACTTTATTACAAAAAAACCTTGGCTTCAAAATAGAACTCTGATTTTGTTCATTGTCTTCACTGTACCAAAAATGATAGATTACTGCGGAAAAGGGGTTTCAGAGTTATTTAGACAAGGGTGAAGGTTTAAAGTTGTCCATCTATCTGCACAACTACATCTATAATATCTGCTCTAGAACCAAGAGGCAAGAGATGGGAGAGGTATATGGTGCACCAGACATGCATACATATATTTTTTAATGGAATTTAACAGACTAGAAAAAAAGGATACAATATATTGCACATTTCAACATTTGGCCTCTCTTCTAGTTGGCCCACTGCTTACAGTCATCAGTCTAAGTCTGGTTAAAGAGGAATTGTATAATGGAAGTCAGTAACCCAAAAAACACTTGGTTAAGACTGTGCTAGCAAACTTTCTAACCTAAAAACAACATTGTCTGTGAAGGTTATCACTCATCCAGGTCATGGTATATCTGTAAAATATAAATTAAGGCAACTGGATGTTTTGCAGGTCATCCAACTAGCTTTCTCAATGCAGAATGACTTGTACAAAAATTATCTGGGAATAATCATTCTGCATTGAGAAATCTAGTCAGATGACCTGCAAAACATCTTTAACCACCTGCTGTCCGGTCGTTGGGAAATCGGCTTTGAATGTAAACAGCCAGCGATGGCTGTTTACATACGAGCGTTCAGGCGTCTGTAGAGACGCCCAATCGCTTGTAATATGCGTGCGGGTGTGCAGCCCCCCCTCCGTCGCAGCCGCTGCTGGTGATCCCAAGCTCCGCTGTTCACGGTGTGAGCCAGGAACCAACACAGCAGATCTGCGGCCGGAGATCAAACGGAGATCAGTACATGATCTCCGTTTGATCTCCTCCTCGTCGGAATGCAGGAAGTGTTGGGTATTACATCACTTCCGCATTCCTCTGTCACTCTCCGGTACAGAAACCGGAGAGAAGCTGGTGAAGCAGGTCTCTGCTTCATCAGCTTCTCTGGGGGTCCCTAGGTGACATTAGGGGTCTTGAAGACCCCTGATGTCTCCATAAAGAGGAACTGTCACTGCATATTGGCTATCACATAGGGAGCTTGTTTGCTCCCTATGTGATGGCAATAAAGTTAAGTGAAAAAAAAGGTTTAAAAAAATTAAAGTTACAAAATAAATAAAAAATTAAAAGTCACATATCAAACATGCGTCGAGTCCGCCTACATGCGAAGACGACTATTACATCCATTGCGCCGCACATGTTACATATCGCCGCGAACGTCAGAGTGAGAGCAATAATTCTAGGGTCATTAACCACTGATAACACTAAACTGATGATCGGTAAAAGGTTTTAAAGCGTCGGCTATGGTCAATTTTGTGTATGGTAGTTTTTTTGCGGTTTAGCGGGTGCGCACAATTTTAAAGCTTGACATGTTTGGTGTCTATTTACCCGACGTGACCTTGTCTTTTATATTTTACCAAAAAATTGGGTAATAAATGTTTTATAACATCCCGTAGGGAGAAGAGGTTTTTTTTTTTCAAAATTTTCGGTACTTTTTTCATTATATAGTAAAAAATAAAAACCGCAGTGGTGATTAAATACCACCAAAAGAAAGCTCTCTGTCCCCAAAAAATGGTATAAAATTAATTTCAGTACAGCGTTGCATGACGGAATAAATGTCAGTCAAAGTACTGCAGTGCTGAATACTGAAAAATGGCCTGGACAGGAAGGGGGTTTAACACCCTGGTCAGCAAGTGGTTAAAAAAATACAGCAAGTCCAGTTGCCTTGATTTATTTTTTACAGATAAAAACAACATTCTTTGTGGAGGACTTTCCTGCAATTGTATTCACTTTTATCCCCTGACTTCTTACAGAGGAGCCATGATCCTATTCTTCTAAAACTGTACTGACCCCAGATGACACAAGATAGTGAACTCTTCATAGGTGTGGTAGAATTTGGAGGGTGGTCACAATATCCCCTTCCTGTTGCAGCGATCACTTCTGCCTTGACAAATGATCATTATGTTGTGCTATCAGTTAGCTCACCCAGCTGCCATACAGAGAATAGATGATGATACCACAGGAATCATCTGCCTCTTTATGAAGTACTGGGGAGTGACATGAAGACAATATGACTTAAAACCTAGGAGTGCATCCCTCACACAAATTAGTTCTGATTCCAAGTGCCTCAGAATGGCATTGCAAATATACTGAGAAGCTAAGCTGCACGAATCATAAATTTGTTTCTGAACTGCTCTAAAGTAGCACTAAAACAAAATAAAATCAGCCCTTCAAAAGTGAAGATCACCAGCACTCAGAGGATGACCTTCAAATAACAATGTCCGTTTATTCGGCTAAATCATCACATCACAATAGCCAACGTTTTGGGGCCACACAGGGTGCCTTCATCAGGGCAATAAATTGACAATAAGTACATAACAAAAAAAACACCTATATACCCCTCAAAGAGTGCTCAGGGGTATAAGCATCTCCCCATGACATCATAATGATGTCAGAACCCGCCATAATTCAAAAGTAGCACCAGTGGAAAATATGTCAATACAAAACAATAAACAAAGGACGAACAAGCTAAAAAAAAAACTATTGTTTCCAAGTGCAAAGAAAAATATAACAAATTTGTCGCAAATCTATGCAAACCGTCACCCCAGGAAAACAGACTGTGAGACTCATTTGTGACTAATTATGTTGCTTATTTGCTTGATAAATGTCCCCCATTCTGGTTACACCCAACAGCCATAGGCTCCTCATAATCGCTCAGTGAAGATATTTGAAATATCAATAACCTAATATTTGCTGTAAGTCACTGACTTATTAAATATTAAAGCAAGGGTGAGAATGACAGCCCCCCAAAATATCACTTAAACTTAGTTGCTAAAAAAAGAACTTACAAAGAAGCAAGAGAATACTTACCTTTCCAGCTGATTTCTCTATGGTCAAGTCACAGTCAAATGTCCACTTTTACTAAAACATGGAACATGGAATGACCATTTACAACACTGTACACTTAGGAGTGCATAATTTTGATGGTCAAACCATGGATATCCACTAGGAGGGAAAATACATTTATTTATGATTAATGGGTGTCCCGTCCTGCTTGTTCGATGCATTCCTGGATATTGATTGACCTGTATATGCTGCGAAAAAGACAATTTTATCTCCAGATTAGGCCAAATCTCCCAAGCAATCATTTTACAAATACCACCTCCTTGAAACACATTGTAAGTAAATCTGCAGAAAGCGCCACTAAAAGTAAAGATGATATTTCACAATAGAGCACATTTTCTCTTCACTGAGAAGATTCAGCTAAATGATAATCTGGGTGAAAGCCATTTCTGTTGTGGATTTAACTGTAGATGGATTATTACACACTATGGCTATAACTCCCTCCTGCATAGACAAATAGCATGCGACAATCCTAGAATGCCTTTTGAAAATACTAACAAACCAAACAGCAGACCAATGTTATTGCTGCGCCATGAATAGACGAGATGATCTGACACTCCATTCACATCATGCAAATTATTTTCTATGTATACACTTATCTCAACCACCTGCATTTATGTTATTAATACCATTTGTGGGTAATAATGAGAATGCAATTGCTAATTCCTTTCTGTAGTCAAAAAGAGGACATACAGAGTCATATTTCCTTTCTTAGCAAGTAATCTAAATGTGGCAATAGACAACATTTACATATAAAAGACGGCTAAATACAGCCAGCTTTGAACCATTTTAATATTGCACACAGGGGATTAGAGGAGAGAAATAATGTGCATTGTGCTTTTTATCCAAGTGTCAAATAAAAAGCAATAGAACACAACATTTTAGTACCACATGTCTACATTTAGCAGCACAAATGCATATATTTCAAAACTTAAAAAGCCTCAAAGAGATTATTTTCTTAATTACACACTACATTCAATTTATGTATGTAATATCAGTTTACTTCTTTTTCTTAAAATGCTAACCTGCCTTCACGGTAATTTTTACCTAAAAACTCGTGTTCACCCAAATTGCATACCTTTTTGGGCCTACTTGCACTATTAAGATACTGATATAGTTTCTATGTGTCAAAAAGAACACAACAGCCATATCAGATCAGAAGCAATGTGGTTGCAATGGAAAAAGCCTTCAAACAACAACCCCACTTTTGTTGAGGAAAAAAACCCCTCCAGGCCAGTTATATACGTATCGCAAAACAGTTGTGAGCAGCTAGCACAGTGGCCACCCTGTGTGACCTCTCCCCCTTAAAATTAGATAATTGTAACACAAGAGAGAAAAACAGGGTTTTTTGAGAGGTATTACACCACAGCTTCAAGTTTTTGTATACACAATTAATTTTATTATACATATACTATAAATACATATATAAAAAACAACAAGTAGTTGCAAGAGACCTAAAACGAGATCATTGTATCAGCAGCATAGACCCATACAACATTTTGTATATATCCATTAAAAATCAATGAATGATCATTTGAAAGTCAGTGTGTCCAATCCCTACGCGTTTCACAGCTTTGCTTCATCAGGGGATTATGGACTGATCTAACAAGAAACAGTATATTAAATCAATGCATATCGATTATTCTATACAATAGATCTATGTAGTGTATTGAGTGTATAGAGAGATGTGTTTTGGCAGCTAGACCAAACAGAGAGAACCCCACCACCATTGTCACCATCGCACACCCGGCACTCACCACCCACTAGGAGTATCTGGATATGGGTGGAGCTCCCTGTACGGAGTGTAGACAGGGATTGTATTCCTCCGACATAAACACTCCGCCCAGATTTGTCACGGGGACCTCAGGGCCATGATAGGAGGGACTCTAGGTGTGAGCAGAAAGGCAGAACTGCCTATGCTTATCTTAGCTGTGATGATGTTATGCTTCAACTTCCATGAATCTGTTTTTACATATGATTGCATTCATTTAGTGTTGCACATAAGGTAAGTAAAACGTCATCCAATATCCTGTGCCCATATATACACATCTATACGTGACTGTACCTTTTATTGCTCAATCCCCTTAGTCAATCTAGTGTTTTTGTTCATCCTTCTAGTTGATAATACCTATATAACCCTACCCATTGGACTTTATGTGACCCATATTATAAGATTTAAGAAAAAAAGGGGTGATTATATATGTATATATCAAAACAGGACGTATGTCCCTAATTAATATCCTGTGCAAAAAAGGTGATTATATACACTTGTGCTCATACGTTTACATACCCTGGCAGAATTCATGATTTCCTGCCCATTTTTCAGAGAATATGAATAATAACACGAAAACCTTTCCGTCACTCAAGGGTAGTGTTTGGCTGAAGCCATTTATTATCAATCAACTGTGTTTACTCTTTTTCAATCATAATGACAACAGAAACTACCCAAATGACCCCGATCAAAAGTTTACATACCCTGGTGATTTTGGCCTGATAACATGCACACAGGTTGACACAAAGCTGTGTGAATGGCTACTAAAGGGAACCATCCTCACCTGTGATCTGTTTGCATGTAATCAGTGTGTGTGTATAAAAGGCCAATTAGTTTCTGGCCTCCTAAGAGACCCTTGCATCCTTCATCCAGTGCTGTACTGACGTGTCTGGATTCTGAGTCACGGGGAAAGCAAAAGAATTGTCAAAAGACCTTTGGGAAAAGGTAGCTGAACTGAATAGAACAGGAAAGGGATATAAAAAGATATCCAAGGAATTGAGAATGCCAATCAGCAGTGTTCAAACTCTAATCAAGAAGTGGAACATGAGGGGTACTGTTGAAACCAAACCACGGTCAGGTAGACCAACTAAACTAATTGTTTGGAAAAACACAAGCCCCATGGGGGGACAAATTCACTATGTTTTTATGGATATCAACGCATATTAAACATCTCTAACACTTTATTATCTACACAATAATTAATATTATTGCACAGGATGTTAATTAGAGACAGATGTCCTGTTCTGACACTCACATATATACATACAATTGTGCTCATAAGTAAAGTAAAATAAGTAAAATTACATACCCTGGCAGAATTTATGATTCCCTGGCCATTTTTCAGAGAATATGAATGATAACACGAAAACCCCACAACACATAGAAAAAATCCATAGGGCAAACACCCCCCACCGCACAGCAATAGCCACCTCATCAAAGAAGATTTCCAATCAAATCTCCTACCCCAAGGGCATATTGATCTCCATATTTACCATCCAAGCACAGAATATATATGTGTACATCCCCCTTCTTAGTGAGCATGTCCATTGGGGTTCACATACCTGTCAGTTCTAATCGTGGAACACCGGGTTTGTAGAAAGAACACAAAATCCGGTCGGTCCGGTCGCAAAATCTCCTGCAACCGCCTTGATGCCCCCTGCTTGCAGGCCACCACCGTCGCGTCCTACACCTACTGCCCATCCCCTCCCCCCTCTTAAGTAGCCCCCACTGCTGGCAGAACGTCCCACACCTGAGTGTATTTGGACGTCCGTCGGCGGTGTGGATTTCATCTGCGCCTGCACAGTGAAGCCGCGCATGCGCACTGCACTCTATAGCAACCAGGGACGTCAATATCATAGGCCAACCCCCGGATTGTAACAAGCCCACGGTGGCCTTCAGTGTCCACCTCCCAATGATCTGGCAATATCTTTTTTTGTGTTGTGTGGTCTTATTGCTAATGCATGTGTGTAGGATGTAAGAATGCAAGATGGTGGCATCCATAGGTCCCCAGTGTCAATTAATCTCCACCCCATACCAACACCCAATCCCCCACGTAGTTAAATGGGGGGGATGGGCGGAGCGCCCCGGAGGGACAATGGGGGTATCAATCTATCGGGGATAGCCGCCACGTAATATTATATACAGTTATATACATAACCACTAGCTTGCAAAATGGACCACCATGCATTTTATAAGGGTTGCTACTAGGAAAGCTTCTTAAAACTTAGATTTTAATTTACCATTAACAAAACCATAAAGCAAAAGACTAATACTATCTGATTTTGTTTCAAAACATTCATCAGAGGTATATGTGTGTGTGTGTGTATACATATATATATCGGCAGTGGTCTATCTACCTACTGCTGTAGCGGCCCACACGGCCGCTATGGGGCCCGGTCAGCAGCAGGAAGGATGGTCTTCAAGCGTTGCCAAGTACCGGCTCACAGGTCAATGTCGCCCGCAAAGTGGTACCATCTGGTCTGCAGCTACACGGTCTGCATCTCTGTCAGATGCAGACCACATAGCTGCTCCTTTCGGCCGGAGCTCTGACAGCTCTGAGTTCCAGCCGAAAAGATTAATTAGTAATTACTAATCAATTACTCAATTAGAGTGCTTCAGTAAGGTCTCACTTTTACATTAAGAAACAGGAATGAGGTGGGGTTAAACTTGCACTAGGTGCTGCTCTCTGCCACCAGATTTAAAATCTGGTACATCTAGGCATGAGTGAATATCCTCCTGAACTCCCATAATGCAGTGCTCAGTGCCAATGTTTTGTTTCAAATACAGCTTTATGTGATGAACATACCTCCTTTGAGCTCAGTCTGTCCGGACATCGTAGTGCTTAGTTGGCATAATCCAGAGACAGCTTTAGGACTCATGCATACAGCAATGAAAATACATGAGTCCAGGTGTGTTTTGAGCTCATTTCTAAACGCACCTGGAAGCATGGAATGCTTTTCTATGGCTGAATACAAACTCAGGGCTTTTTCACACCATGTTTGGACCATGTCCTGACCAGAACAGTTTGTTCCCGGACCAAAAAAGAATCCCAATGTATCCCTATGGTATTTTTGGGCTCTGTTGCTCTGGACTGATGAGTCAAAATCTGAAATATTTGGCAGGAGGCCGTTTGTTCGACAAAGGGCTGGAGAGCGGTACAATAATGAGTGTCTGCAGCAACAGTGAAACATGCTGGAGGTTCCTTGCAAGTCTGGGGCTGCATTTCTGCCAATGGAGTTGGAGATTTGGTCAGGATCAATGGTGTCTTCAATGCTAAGAAATACAAGCAGATACTTATCCATCATGCCACACCATCAGGGAGGCGTGTGATTGGCTCCAAATTTATTCTGCAGCAGGGCAACAACCCCAAACATACAGCCAATGTAATTAAGAAAATCATCAGTGTAAAGAAGAACAAGGAGCTCTGGAAGTTATGGTTTGGCCCCCTTCAGAGCCCTGATCTCAATATCATCGAGTTTGTCTGGGATTACATGACTTCCTGCTTTGAAAGGGAAAAATGACTTCAGTTTGCCAAAGCAATGCACACTGGGATTGACTGGTCATCAGTAGAACATTGCTGGGAAATCTCATCTGTAATCTCGTGAGATCTCAGGGAAAGGCATTTTCCTCCCCTGAGATGATGTGCATGGTCACATGTCCTAGTCACATGTGCCGTAAACCCAGGAAGTAAAAGGAGAGCTAGTAATCTCAGTAAATAAGGCCACTATCAGAAGACTGCAGAAGAAAAAAGAAATATAATATGCAAAGAATACAAAGCCGGCAATTATCTAGAGGTATCTATTTGTAGATGGTCATTACTAAACATTTCTAAAGGTGTGTTGTTGTTATTTTAAAGATATGGGTAAAGGTCCACTTTAATATTTATTTTAGGTACATATAAAAACACAGTTAACGGAGTAATACATGAATTATATAGTTATTAAATACATTTTCAAATGTACATCACAGAAAGTAAATGAATTTGTATTATCAACTCCTTGTAATTACCTGAAGATCTCCAGCTGGCAAAGAGCCAGAACTAGTTGCTTAAAAGGCTCTTCACACTGGGCGTTTAATCGGGCGATTGTCACCGCGATATCGCGCATATTTGCAGCGCGATATCGCGAGAAGTTGCTGTCCAATGATTTTCAATGGAGCTGTTCTGTACAGCTCCATGTTGCCCGTTGCTGTCGCGCCTCACCTGTGCAGGATCCTTTTTTGCGTGGATGTCGCACAATTTTTCTATTTTTGCATGCAGCCCGACGTAGAAGGTCACCGGAACGTCGCTGAAACAGTCGCGATATCCCGGGCGCACGGATCTGCTCGAGTAAGTGTCGCTTAGTGTGAATGGGGCCTAATAGAGTTTCCATGAGATAAAGGAAACTGTAGGTTCTCTAGTATTTATCAAAAACTGAAATTGTGTCAACCCTTTAATAGCAATCACTCTTTGTGTTAGGCACTCCAACTAGTACCAGCTTCATATGTATGATATTATATTAACTGAACTACTCAAAAGCTAATTTGGGCTTTACGTACCACCACCACTACATAGAGAAATGAATTTAGAAAAAAAAAACTGAAGCAAAACTGCTATAGTTACCCACAACAACCAACCAGATTTCATAGGAAAGACTAGGTGGTATGGGCAACTGCTCAACATTTGCTTCACTTTTTGTAAATCAGCCCCTGGGCATATTAGGACACATTTAGCTTTGCGATTTAATGTCATAAAATACAGAACAAATGTATTCAGTGGCTTAATAAAAAGAATAGCCGGAAGCATACATTGCTTATACACAGTCAACAAATTAAAAGATTATCCTTAGAGGGGAAAAACAAACACCCAAACTAACAAGAATTAATGGGACAAGCTGGCATTAGATTCTGCATGACTAATAAGGAAGACATTTTGTAATGTTTCTGTTTGGGAGGATTCAAGCTCTCGCACAAATACAGCAATATTACAGCATTTACAAATATGATGCTTTCCCTGTGGAAAAAAAATCTGCCAAGAAGATTGCCAGATACTGGAAAAGTAATATCCTCATATCTGTAATAGTGCATATATATTATTGTAAAGAGACTTGGCAAAGGTAATTGCATTATAAAAATTCAATACATAAGATTAACTACTGATTAAAGTATAGAATAAAAGATCATGTTTTAAAATGTTATATTGTCATTCTTGTATACTTTTTAAAACTCTGTTCACAGACCAAAAGGGAACAGGCTTGAGAAACAGGTGGTTTATTACGATGTCCATTAAGCAAGAGATTTATATAATACAGATCCATCTTGAGGCAATTAAAATTATCTTCTTTTTTTTTCTTTCATTTTTATGATTTCATTGAAAACCAGAGGCAATAAAGCAATTAAAAAGTAACTATGTGGGTATTTATCCATCTTTTCTAGTAAGGAACAATCTGGCTTCTGTTCCTAAGTGTTTTCTGCATGCTCATTAACTCAGAAATGTCATAGCGCAAGGTACTTTTGCCAATAGCCCACTTGCTCCTGTGCAAGGAGGTTGCCACTGCTGAACTCTCATATTGAGAATGCTAGTTCCATGGCTATTATGTTTTGGCTGCAAAGCATTCAGAGTTGCTGACCCAGAACAAGTAATAAGACGCTTGTGGCTCAGAAGTACTTGAGTCAGACACAGCCTGGCAACTGCCATTTTCTTCTTACTGCTGTCCCTGTGTCATATGTTGGCTAATACCTGGTGGCGAAAACAATTTCTGCTCCATATTTTTGTTAAATATGTTACTAGTAATGAACAATAAAGTCTGATAGCAGTTTAAAGGCTGTGAAATGCGTTACTTTCCCTGCCTTCATATGTTAAATACCTAAATTTGAATCATCCAAGGAACCTCCTCGGATGCTGGATTGGTATATTTTGAACTTGGTAGTAGTGTCCTATGCGTAAATTAATTTCTATGGATTTAAATGGAGCATGAAAATGTTATTGTACTATCTGATTTTATGGATTTTTATTTTAATACTGATTAAATTTTGGATATTTAATTTTGGATATTCTCTAAATTATTCATACACCGTTAAAGTCCATTATGTGTCGTAAGGTCTTCTAAGTATATGTTTTTAATAAATTCTTTATTTAGTTTTTGACAAGAAGTATGATCAAAAGCATTCACATAACGGAATGATACATATATCAGAGTAACATGCCTGAGTAAATTTCAAACTAAGCATACCCGGGAGGGACCAAGGTGTGCAGATCGATAGGCTGTAGTATGTCTGGAAATATGATTCGTGTACCATCAGGGTTGAGCTGAGGGCTAACCAGTGCTATCAATAGGTTAAGGACATATGACCTTTATCCACAACTAACTGGGTGGGTCATAGGCAGACAGGTTGTTGGGCACAAAAAAAAAAGTGGGGAAGGGGGGAAAGACCGAATGGTAGATACATACATGGGGAAGAAGAAAGAAGACAAGATAGGATGCGAGGAAGAGAACAGCGGTCAGGGGGAGAGAGCGTCATCACTCAGGACTCCATAATTGCTCAAAACTCGTCGTTCATGGTGTAGTCATTCCAGTAATGCCAAGTAGCATTGAAACGAGAGGAGGAATCTTTAAGGAAGCTGGTGAGATCTTCCATCAGTCAGATATAATTAATTTTGAAGAACCAAAGCCAAATGGAGGTCGGGCTCCTCTGCTTCCACAGTGAGGAGATACACACTCTGGCTGCATTTACCATGTGCACTAGCACAGACCATTTCTAAGTATCTTTGAAAGTAGGATGTGGTGTATGTTTTACACATCTATGTTGCTTCCCCTCTTATCTTTAACCACCTCCAGGCCTGCCGTTATTAAAAAAAAACGGCCGGCCGGGAACTCTCTAGATCTGAGCGGGCGTCTTTAGACGTACGCTCAACCACGCCGACCCGCTGCGAGCGGGAAAGACCCAAAATTTAAAAACAGGCAGCGATGCCTGTTAAAATACAAGCGAAACCGCCAGCTAAGGAGCCGGGAGATCGCTTGTATAAGCTGCCAATCCGTGTCCCCCTGCCTCCACCCCCCCTGCCTCCCGCGGTCACGCTGGTCCCGGGCTCCGCTGTGCCCGGTGCAAGCCCTGGACCAGCATAGTACCTCTGTCACAGGGAATCAGAGGGGGATCGGTACACGAACTCCCTCCGGTCCCCTCTCCGCTGTCAGAATGCGGAAGTGATGTATATTACATCATTTCCTCATTTTGCTGTCACTCTCCAGCTTCAGATGCTGGAGAGAAGCTGATTTCTGGTTCATCAGCTTCTTCGGGGTCCTAGGTGACATTAGGGGTCTTGGAGACCCCTGATGTCTCCATAAAGAGGACCTGTCACATGCCTTTGCTATCACATTGTGATAGCAATAAAGTTAAGTGGGGAAAAAATAGGAAAAAAACATTAGTTTCACCAAATTTTTTTAAAGTTACACATACAAAAGAATTTTAAAAAACAAATAAAAAAAGTCCCCTCCCATACATATCTGTGAAAACGAAGATTGCGCCCATTACGCCGCACGTTACATATCGCCGTGAATGTCGCAGTGAGAGCAATTTTGGGTATGGTAGTTTTTTGCGATTTCACGGGTGCGCGCAATTTTTAAGCTTGACATGTTTGGTGTCTATTTACCCGACGTGACCCCATCTTTTATATTTTACCAAAAAAATGGGTAATAATAAATGTTTTATAACAGAACGTAGGGAGAACAGGTTTTTTTCTCCAAATTTTCAGTAATTTTTCCTAAATATAGTAAAAAAATTAAAACTGCAGTGGTGATCAAATACCACCAAAATAAAGCTCTATCTATCCAAAAAATGGTATAAAATGTATTTCAGTACAGCGTTGCATGAGGGAATACATGTCAGTCAAACTACTGCAGCGCTGAATACAGAAAATGGCCTGGCCAGGAAAGGGGTGTAAACACCTGGTCTTCAAGCGGTCAATATATGTAGTAGACTATTGCAGAATTCCTTAGAACCCACCAGTGCTCACTGCAATGGTGAGTTCAGGCATTTTAATACATTACTGCCATCACTGATCACATTCCCCCCCAAAAAGACAAAGGGCATACAAAGAAAACAACTTGTTAATGAAGAGAATGTTCTAAGTATCCTTATGGGCCCCTTTAAAATCTAGGACCCTACACTGCCCTTATTATAATCTGCCAGTGAGTACATGTATCTACACATTGCAGATGGCACGTACCTATTTGAATATTAGGCTGGGTTCACACCTGAGCGTATTTTGCAGCTCGTTTTATTTTTGCGTTTTTTAGCGTGTTTTTCCGTTCAGTGAAACGCGTATGCCCTTTTGTATGCCCTTTTCACTTTTTCAGTGAAAAGGGCATACAAAGAAAACAACTTGTTAATGAAGAGAATGTTCTAAGTATCCTTATGGGCCCCTTTAAAATCTAGGACCCTACACTGCCCTTATTATAATCTGCCAGTGAGTACATGTATCTACACATTGCAGATGGCACGTACCTATTTGAGTATTAGGCTGGGTTCACACCTGAGCGTATTTTGCAGCTCGTTTTATTTTTGCGTTTTTTAGCGCGTTTTTCCGTTCAGTGAAACGCGCGTTTCACTGGCGGTATGATTTTTTTTAGTTTCACTTTTAAAGTTCCTGCTGGCTCCGCCCCCCTGGGACGTGGCCACTCGCAAGGGACGGAAGTCGGCAGCCGCCGGAGGACACATCGGGGATCGCGGACAAGGTAAGACCTGTACGCTGTATTCCCGAGTGTGGCTCTGGGTTACCGCTTTGTTAACCCCGATCCACACTCGGGAATACCTATGTAAACTCGTGGCAAAACGCCCTAAAGAAGCTCCTGTACTTCTTTGGGCCTAGGGCGTTTTGCAGCGCGTTCCTACGCGCTGTGAAACGCCCAGGTGGGAACCATGCCCATAGGCAATCATTGATTTTCACATGTTGAGCGTTTTACAGGGCGTAGGAAATGTAAAACGCCCAGGTGTGAACCAGGCCTTAGCCTTTTGGAGAAATTGATATTTTGTTGACAATGATTGTTAAAAAACTAATTTTTTTTTTAAAAGGTGCAAGAAGTTAGAGTTAACAATGAAATTATCGCACACCCAACCAGGCAATATATCAATTGGTGTAATCCATACAGGCTTACTAATGTGAATGTTTGTAAATAATTAAGTAACACTAATGATGGATGTAATTCATTTGTAAATGCATTTTCCTCTCTTAAAAAAAATCTTGGTTGTTGTATCTTATCTCATCACTCTGGAACCAGCAGAGGGACTGCACAGTGTCAAATGTGCAGCAAATTCAGACAAATTGGAACTGACAAAGCAAGATGCATTGAAAAGTAGAACAAGTTCAGATAAAGTGCATTTTATAATTCATACCAGCCACTGCATTCACAAGAAAATGTCACTGCAGTTTAGGCTATATGGACACTTATACAGAATAATTAAGCATTTGCATAAATAATGTTCACTGCTGTGTTGTTCACCATTGAAGAATTGATGGTAATTGTAGACTTCTAGATAAGAAAAAACAAAAACTAATAAAAAATAAATAATATCCTACAGTTAAAAGATGTTAAAATTCTAAAATCTCTTTGAACATGTAATGCAATCATTCTAATCATTTTAATCTGTTCATTAAAAACACTCTAAAACCTTACTATTTAAAAGGTTTGGGTATATGACATGCATAGTACCATTGCATTAAATTGAATGCAATCTGAGCTAGGGAATAATGGGTATATAGCATTATAAGCTCGTATATTTTCTTCCGATATATGTCATGGCAAGATATACTTCTGCAGCCATAAAGAAACAATGGACAATAAGGACAGTAGATCATAGGCAGGCAGTAGGTCATAGATTGTATTTCAGTGATGGTCTATAACAATGTTTTTCATTCTGTCATAATATCTTGCACTTCAGGCTTAAGGTCAATGTTAGGGGGTTAATAAGCTAAAGGTTCACTTTAATGCTGGCCCCAGCATTTGCTTAGTGTTTATACTTTCTCCGCCACTCTACTGATAGGGAACATGAAGCGACATACCTGGTACTTTCAGGTATGACTCTCTCGCTTCCAATGTAGCAGTGTTGATGCTTTGTAATTTGGCCCATCATTGCCATTTAGGGGCAGGGAAAGGGCCCATGACTCAATGATCACACTGGGTATTTTCTCCATGGGCAGGCAAGCAGTGGGGGGAGTGAAGAGAAAGCAGTTATAATTGACTGGAGAAGCTAAAGTATAGTGAACCTGTTTATTTGCCATGCATGGGCAAAACCCAGGCTCACTTTCCTTTACAACTATCAGCTTTCCTATTCATATGGAAAACTTGCAAGGGTAGATGTTTCTATTGAAAAATGTATGATAAATTGGGTAAGAAGCTCTTAAACTGATATCTTTGGTGTTTTTTCCTCATATTGCCTGTTTGAAGATAAATTTTTCAGTCAGCTGGTAGGCTGAAGCCAGGGCTGTACAGGTACATCTGCAAATAATTGTGTAAGCTTCTGTACGAGGCCGTAAGCGTATCCCTGAACACAGTACAGCCTTATAGTGGCCATGTTCAAGAGGCTCAAGGTGTATTGTCAGCTTAATACACTAAAGGCTAAAAGTCAGACACAGTTGATGACTAGGAATAGCCACCCCCCCCCCCTTTTTTGTTTTCTTATACAAACTAGATCTTGTGCTAGTTTTCCCTATGTCATACAATTAAATGTCTGCAGGGATGCTATACAGTGACAGCCAATATATTTTAAGAATTCCCCTGCAAGTTGCCTTGAATTGAAGAGCTAAAAAAGATACCTGTAAAATAGGAAAATACAGATTTCTGGAAACTATGAAAAATTTCTGTCTACAAGTTTTTTTAAGTTTGAAAGAAAATAGGTAAAAAATCCTATGTCAGATTTGTATTGCTTACCTTGTGTCTATGGGGGTGATTTCTCCTCACTTACTTCTTAATGATACTTGGGGCATTGCTTTAAACTGACCTTTCTTCTTTATCGCTCTATAGTGCATTCTCTATAAATATCTTTGAAGAATTCAGTAGGGGTTGGTTATAGAAACACTGACTCATTAGTGAATTCTCTACAATTGTTATGGATGCAGTTTAAAAGAAAACTATGTCCCAACCTTTTTTAGCCATAGTTCTCTTTAGGCTCATGTGAGGCCATACTGTGTGATAATGTCCTCCTGTGACCCAAAGCTATTGCCCACTATATGCTGACAGTGCAGAGCTGCTCTGCAGCGGGCGGATCCCCACTATATTGCCGGGATCCACCCTATTATCTGATTGACACCTGGCTCTGCCTCTATAGAGCCAGCTGTGCCGCCCCCTCTGCCATCTGTCCAACCAGTCAGCACTTGAGGAACAGAGAGGGGAGGGGGGAACCCCTGCACGGAGCAGTGACTGACAGTCACCACTCTCTGCAGGGAGATGATCAGGAAATAAGCGATTGGCGCTATGAGATTGCTTAGTTCTC
This sequence comes from Nanorana parkeri, assembly GCF_000935625.1. Classification (NCBI taxonomy): domain Eukaryota; kingdom Metazoa; phylum Chordata; class Amphibia; order Anura; family Dicroglossidae; genus Nanorana; species Nanorana parkeri. Next base: position 272,502 of record NW_017306610.1, on the reverse strand, counting down.
GATCAATAGAGCCAAAGTGGGACAGCTACAGTGTCATATGTTACTGGAACCATACGTTACATGGTTTTTATGGTGTCCTTAGTCTGCTTGTCTTCAGCAAACTGTTTGCAGGCTTTCTTGTGCATCATCTTTAGAAGAGGCTTCCTTCTGGGACGACAGCCATGCAGACCAGTTTGATGCAGTGTGCGGCATATGGTCTGAGCGCTGACAGGCTGACTCCCACCCCTTCAACATCTGCAGCAAAGCTGGCAGCACTCATATGTCTATTTCCCAAAGACAACCTCCGGATATGACGCTGAGCACGTGCACTCAACTTCTTTGGTCGACCATGGCGAGGCCTGTTCTGAGTGGTACCTGTTCTGTTAAACCACTGTATGGTCTTGGCCACCATGCTGCAGCTCAGTTTCAGGGTCTTGGCAATCTTCTTATAGCCTCTTATAGCCTAGGCTATCTTTATGTAGGAGCAACAATTCTTTTTTTTCAGATCCTCAGAGAGTTCTTTGCCACAAGGTGCATGCTGAACTTCCAGTGACCAGTATGTGAGAGTGAGAGCGATAACACCAAATTTAACACACCTGCTCCCCATTCACACCTGAGACCTTGTAACACTAACGAGTCACATGACATCGGGGAGGGAAAATGGCTAATTGGGCCCAATTTGGACATTTTCACTTACGGGTGTACTCACTTTTGTTGCCAGCAGTTTAGACATTAATGGATGTGTGTTGAGTTATTTTGAGGAGACAGCAAATGTACGCTGATATACAAGCTGTACACTCACTACTTTACTTTGTAGCAAAGTGTAATTTCTTCGTCACATGAAATGATATAATATAATATTTACAAAAATGTGAGGGGTGTACTCACTTCTGTGAGATACTGTATGTATATAGATATATCTATATCTATATACTATATATTCATCCACCCCCCCTGCCTGGCTTCCTGATTAGATGGGAAGCCGGAGCCATGCTCTCTCACAACTTCCCAGGCACCAAGGACTGCGGCTGTGTGAGGAATGTAAGTGGCCAGTGCTGCTGCACACTATATTCCTGAGAGTGGTCTTTGTGATCTCTGCACCAGTTCAGTGGTAGTTCGGTGTTGCGCTTGGGGTGATTAGGGTGTGCCCCGGCAAACCCGGCACACCCTGTGTGCATGGCTATGGAATCCTGTGTTCCTTAATGAACAGTAAAGAAAATACTTTTCTGGAGTTGGTAGAAGCTTGCAAATTAACACACAGATTTGACATTAATAAAGCTATTACTTTTGAAATGGGGACTGGTTTCATGCTTCCTTTTTTGGAATAGTCAAATGTGTATAGTCATCAGATAGCTCCATACCAAAGATAATAAAGATGAAATAAAGGAAAATGTATTGGGCTTTTTCCTACTTCTAGAAGGACTACAACTGAACTCACAGATTAGATCTATTAAAACAAATGGATAGTGATGGACTGGGCATCTGTCATGCTGTATTCATAGTAGTCTTTAGGGAAAACAATACAGAAATGAATCCCTTTTCTCTCTAATCACTTCTTGTATTTTGTGCAAGTAATTTTCAGTCTAAACCTTTGCAGAGTTCACATGCGACGTACCTACCTATAAAAAACATTATAGATAGTTATAGCAGTAATAACGACTTTGTCACACTAGACTAACGCGCTTATTCACAAAAGAGTGAAGAGTTCGGAGAAGGCAGAAGAAGTGAACAATCTAGGCCAAAATAGCTGAATTGAGAATTTTTCCAAATCAGCTATGTTGTCCTAGATTGTTCACTTCCCCTGCCTTCTCCAAACTCTTCACCCTTTTGTGAATAACCCTGTAAGTGTTCTTTATGAAGCTGTGCACAAAGTAAAGACAACATTTCAAATGTTAATCTCACCCTTTGAAGTGATGTGCAATTTAAAACAAAATATAGACACGAGATGATCAACTCAGATTTTGCCCTCTTCTGTATGGGATTTTTCAACTTCTAAGGTATGTTTTTATTGGTGTAATGTTTTTAGATGAGATTCATCAGAAACAAACATATTTGCGTACTGTAACAATCAGCTTGAACCATTTACAGTAAATTTCCAGGAATAAAAGTTCTCATGAGGATCGGCAAACATAAATCGGTAGAGGTAGTTAACTATGCAACAACATAATGTATGGAAATAGATATCATAGGCGAAAAAAAACCATTTTGAATAATACTGGGAAAAATGGCTGAGGATGCGGATATTTCATTTGCAGAACACATCAAAAGGGCAACATTTAAATGTCCGGTTTTCATCCAGAACCAGCCATTCGTTCTAAAGCATTAGATTAATGTCAAATGTTCACTATCATTCAACCATTTTCTCAAAAGAAAAACTTCAGAAGTATTTACCAAACATCCCCGAAATGTATGATAATTTTCCAGGAAAACATATCATGGAAATAGTTTGACTGCAAAAACATCTGAAAACAGCTAGAACTGTTCCTAATTACCAAAGACAAGGACAGAATTGCATGTCCAGAAATGGTATTTTTTGATATTTGTTTATATTGACGAACGTTTGCTCATCTGCGTCATTTGAAAGAAATGTTTTGACATTAATTGTATGACAGAATAAACTGTACGACTATACTGTACTTTGAACATATTCATGATTTGATTGAATTTGTGTGATGAAGAAATTTTCAAAAGGAAAAAGTTTAAATACAGAAACTATGTTGATACTTATAATGACAACAGATCAATATGAAGGTATACATGTTTTTCACTCTTTTTCCCCAAAACTAGTTATGTAATTTGGAAGTATTCATCTATTACCCTTTTCCTGTTTTGTATAGTTATACTTTTTCTTACTGGCATGATTATATTCAAAAGTGTTAATAAAAGAAAACATTTGCTGCATTTCTTTTCTGGACAGTATTTATTTAATAATTACTACTGAAAATAAATGTGTTGTATATAAGTAGTGTTAAAAAAATAATCCCGCCTGGGTATTAAATATAAAAGATATGACCATGATTTACATATTTGCATGCGAAAACTTCTAGTCAAACCTGACCAAGGGTTTTCAACAGTGTTGGTGATGGTGAACAGCATCCTCTCAGAATGCATCATTCTAATCTTTATTATTTTTCAAATATTTTCCATAATATAGAAGTGTAACTGAACCATTACTTTCCATAGATGAAGCAAACACTATTGCTTTTGCAAAGAATAGGGGTGTACCACAAAATTAGAATAAATCAGCGTAACTGATACATGACATCACTGAGTCCTTAAAATATTGTAATTACTCCTTAAAAAGTAAGGATTTAGTCCATGTTATTCTCCATCTATTTTCAAAATTTTCCTTTGGAAAGGCTGAGCCTTTATGTTCTATTGCTGAATTCAGAAGTATATATAATATGCAAAAACAGTCTGTTTACAAATAATTAGATTGCTTAACACTATTGTGGTCATTAAAGCCTAGATGTTTGGGCTAAAATAAGCAGCACCGGTACACGCCAGGGAAGGTGACTATAACTCTTTGTCTAATTTGACCACCTAAATACATTTCAATATTCTTTTCAGGACATACAAGGGCTTTCTTTGGGAACCATTTTAATAAACACTCTGTCCACTTATAACCAAAACAGAACAAAGAAGTAAAAATACTATATATATATATATATATATATATATATATATATTATATATATATATATATAGTGAATTATGGTTTGTTATTTTATACTATAATTGTATCAGACAATTACAATACTAAACAAAGCCATATCTGCAGGCAGCAGTGGCCTTTGCAAGCTGAAACCACTTTTTTCCTCAATGAAGCTCGCAACTTGCATAATAGCAATCACATCATCAAAAACAACTCTAGTTAGTTCCTGACAGTGGGGACCAAAAGTTGTCAGTGACAGCCAGGTTTGACAGCTAGCAGCACAAAGTGTTGATTGATAGCTCTCAAAAGGGGGGATGTTTATTAACATATATGCTGAGAAACGTTTTTATACAGAATGCAGGCAGGAATGAGTTAAAGAAAACCAAAGCTGTAAGAACTATGGAAGCTGCCATTGCTGACTTTGAAAGTATTAAAGCCAGGGGATCAACATGATAGCTAGGTAGGTAGCATTTTAAGGATGAGGCCAGTCTTGGCAGCAACTATATTTCTATTATTACAGATTTCCTAATAACTATTATATTCTCACAATCACATTTTTTCTTTCCGTCTATTCCATTGATACAGAGTTGGCCTATATAGAGCAGGACGATTCCCTGAGGTTAGTGAATTTTGTTTCATACAAGTTAGGAATAGGAACATAAAATTATTACAGTTTACTAAACAGTAAATTTATAACATCCAAATGCCAACAAAACTATTCGTCATCAAACTATGAGAAGAAGAACCTGAGCAAATCTTCCCTCTCAATATAGTCTTACACACGCAGAAATTTAATGGTGTTTAATGAACGAACTAATATGATACTTAAGCTCTTTCAAATACTGTTATGGAGCCAATCTAAAGCTATTTAATTAGCTGAAAGCCCATAATAATGGAAATATCTATTCTCTGGTCATCACATTAGGAGCTGTGAAGATCACCTTGGGATACATACAGTATTTATTGTGACAGTTTTTTTTTTTTTTAGTAGCTATTCATTAAAGGTATATAATCAAGATAATTACTTACTCACTAAGGCATGGGTCCTGGAATGATGTCATAACGCTGCCCCCATGCATGTTTTTCTTTTGCATTTAGAGCATTTTAACAGTAAATCATGTACACATGATTATTGTGTGGATTCACACATCCTCCAGTGGCACTTTAGCCCAAACCCAATGCTATATCATATACTGTAAATCAGGCCAATTGCACCAATGTATCTCCCACTGTTTTTCTGTCAGTTCTAGAAAGCTACCTGTGCTATATGAGAAGCATGGATTGTACATAAATTATGTTTACATTACTTTGCAAAGTATTTAGAAGGCAATAGTAAAATAGATTTCCTGCTGTTTGTGCTCCTGCTGGCTCTTAAGCTGCACATAAACCTGGCAATTATTGTACGATAATTGTGGGTGATCGTAAGGTGTATGGGCAGTGTGCAATCACATGTACTGTACTGTCACACGACTTTCATCTTACGAACACGCTAGAAAACCCGCTGAAAATCGTACGATTTTCGGCGGGTTGGCAGCGCGATCACAAGACGAAAGCCGCACGGGTCGAGGTGCGCAAGCGCACACTGCCCGCTCACCATTGCAATCATCTGTAAGCCCTCCCCTCAGTGGAGAGGAATTGCGATGATCTAAAGTACAATCTCCTTGCTGGGCCCCCCCCCAGGCCGAGGCCCTGGTGCGCCCACACCGCCTGCAGCGGTGGTAGTTCCACCACTGATTCTGACAGTGGTCGCCGGCTGCTGTCAGAATACCCGAACAGGGCCGATAACTCATTGGCTGCTGGCTCTGTTCATACGAAGATTCTCCGACCAGCTCCTTCGATCAGCAGGTCAAAGGATGCCAGCCAAATTTCACACAGTGCATAGCCACCTCTAGTGTGGCTTGTTAAACATTGCTTGCTGTACATTTTGGTGCAGTTGCCTTCAAAATGCAGCTTGAGTAGGGATCAATGGTAATGCATGTTAATTGCATATAGTGTCCATTTACACCACAATGCAATGCGCTGCAGGGCCCACATTTGTGTGCACTGAAGCTTGTTGTAGTGGGCCCTGCGTTGGGCAGCCATTCAAAATTACTGGACTGCAATGCAGAAAAAATAGGTGCAGCCTTCATTTTTAACACAAAGCAACACTGGACACCATGGGTTGTTCTATGTTGCAATGCATGTGCATTTAGGAGGTGCATTAGGATGCCATTTACAATGAATAGGACTTCAGTGCTCCATCGCATGTACCAAGCACTACCACAATGCAAGTGATGTGAATGGGCACTAAAGTACACCACACTGTAACACTGCACTGCATTAAAAAGGCTGCGGTGTTAATATAGCCTAATGGTGATGAAAACAAGTGGATGCAGAGAGTAAAGATCTTATCGCTTTATAGGTTTACCCCATTACTGCAACCTCTACAATTGTAACTCTTACACTTGCATTTTCTTGTCGTGTGGCCACTGTTCAATAAAAAACACATCTCATGTCATGTCATTTTCTTGAGGCCTGCACTGTCCTGAGCAACAATAAAGTCTTCCATTACGGCATGCTTTTTGTACCAGCCTTGCCTTAGCTGTTATTTTGATGCATTGGCAGGAATGCTGTTTAATTAGTGAACTGTGACAAATATAGAACGAATGAATAAGGCTTAGGAAATGATTTGGGGTTTATTTATGTAGAATAGAATACTGTATCATGAGTACTTCATTGTAGTATATGAATGGGTAGCCCCTGCCGACTATTCAGTGTTCCAAATCTATCTCCAGTCATTTTTCCTTTACTTTTTAAATAGAGTACAATATATTTGCAGTGCGAGGGACAGTTTTCACCAGAACAAATGTCTCCAGACAAATGCTAAACAGTGCCCACAGCCACAGTTCAATGGTTTAGGTTTCTTTTGGAAAAACTATGCCAGCATTGTTTATGGTTCATAGGTACTGACTACCCCCCTCCCCTGCAATTTAGGCCCAGCTACCCTCTATTAAGATTCCTTTTGGCAATTACAATCTGATATTAGAAAGCTATACACATGTATGAATGAACTGGTATCTTTGCTTCTAGAGCACTCATGATTATTTCAAAATTTGCAGACATAATAATGGTCTTGAACTATTGAAGGGAGTTAAAGTGTGTTAATTTTTTTTCTTGCATCTATGTTTTGGATTTTTGGGAAATACAATACTGCCCCAAACTATTTTCCAAGCAATCTGTATGGGACTTGACCACTTCTTATATTGTTTTGATTTAAATGCTTATACTGTGTATGTATTTCTTGAATGTTGATAATATTTTTACATTTATAGGTGGAGTTATACAATAGCAGGAATTGCTCTCTTCTCTTCTGTACAAACATTTATACTCAGCAGTTATATTAACGTGGGATTGTTTACATCCCCATGGTGTCCTAGTTTGCTTTGTTTTGTTTGCACAATGCCTTTAAAAACTAACAGCTATGCTTGTTATTTTGTGTTACTGGGTTAGTTAATGTTCAGAATGTTTTGTCATCAGCAACATGGTCACAATTTCAGGCTAACTGTCCCATATATTGTCCCAAAAAAAAAATATTTTACACACACTGTTAAATTCTTAACCAGTGCAAGACTGGTTTATCATTTTGAAATATATTCTAAACACAATACATTTAAAAAAAAAAATACACAAAGCAAGCCTCCTCATAGCTCTGGTGGGGGCATGTAGACAATAAAGAATTTTTAAAACAAATAGCATAGGCTTCCTCTGGTCTGACCCCGATCCAGGCATGCATCCTAAAAACAGGAAGGCAGCATGTGCTTGTCCCCCCCCCCCTTTCCGTAGCATACATGGCCACATGCCTTTCAACAGTGTGTGTGCGTTTGTGTGTGTGTGGAGGGGGTTAATTTGCAAAAGGATGGGGCAGCTAAGTGTCCCGCCATATCCATGAATGTTCAAATGGGACCCATCGCACACCTGACTGGACAAAACCCCTAAGTATTGGGTGGGTGCCGAAGTGATAGCAGATGCCTCCGCAAATCAACGTAATCAAACATCGCTATGATGTGACACTACAGAGGTCAATAAATATTGACTAAAATCAAGCGAGTGACTTTTTCCTCATTTCTATCTCCATGAAGGCACCTTGTGCCAATATAGAGGCACAAGGGCCTCTTTAGCCACATCTTTTCCCCACAAGTGTAAGGGGTACTTTTAACAGAATCTAGATGCATCCTTTATAATAATGTTACACCCACATATTAGAGAAGTAGAGTGGTAAACAATCCCACGTTGAAGATTTTTCCCCTCATGTCCTGTCCGGTAAACAGAGCCCCAGATAGCCTGTAAACCTGAGAAGGGTTCTTAGCTATTCTATTAAAAACTAACATAGATATTAGAATATCGGTCCAGATGGGGGTCGGCAAACAGTTAATTACAGATTTTACCCATCAACTGCCACCATCTGACAGGTAGATTGTAACCCCACCATGCCTACCCTTTCCCCCAACTCTCAGACAGCACTCTCTCTCTATCTTTGGCTGCTCAGTTCCACCAGGTGGCTGTGTTTGCACAAAAAACTCCCCCAGTGCCACCCGCTACAGTACCTATTGTGACTGCTAGATGGCATTGACTTGAGCACAGTTGCACAGTCCAGCTAGTGGTAATGTGGAAGCACAGCAAGGACAAAGAAAGGAAAGTTTACTCCTTTTTTCAAGGAACCTTTTCAATCAGTGGGATGATCTAAATCTGAGGTCTGGTAAGTAAATAAGGGAGGGGGGTTTGTGCTGTGGAACTCTGCATTACTCAATAGTGGTCCCTGCACTCTGCATTCATTACTTCTGACCTTTGAGCTCTACAATACTTAGTCCTGACCTGTGAACTCTGCGCTATATACTCCAGCACTCTGCATTACTTACTACTGACCTATGAACTTTGCATTACTTATTCCTGATGGCTGAACCCTGTGTTACATTCCCCTGACCCCTACACTCTATGTTGCTCCTAACGTCTAAACTCACGTAACATAATACTGACCCCTGCACTTTGCATTACTTATTACTAACTTCCAAAATCGGTTACATACTCCTGACCTCAGCACTCTGCGTTACATAATATTGACCTCTGAACTCTGTTTTACTTATTTCTGACCCCTGCACTGTCTTGATCTAAATGTATACTTCTCTAACGAGACAAGCCCACCAACCAAACGGAACCTTCCAACTAGGCCAGAACACGGCCTAGCCAGCCAGTTAGGCCACAACTGCAGCAAGCCAGCCAGACCTGAACTCCAAACAACCAGCTTGCCAGCCAGCTGAGACGGGCCACAGCCAAGCTAGAACAAATGCAGGAGCAGAATGACAGATGACCATCCGGATTCTTGCACCGGAAAGGGATGACGAAGTACTCTCCAGACATGAAAAAAATTGTGAAATGAAAGTGAGTACCCAGTTTCTTACTGAAGCTAAAAAAGATAGGATACACTTATATTTTTACACTGACATTTGTTTTACTATGTTTCTTAGTTTTCTTCAAACCTTTCTTACTTTTAATGGGGCCTTGCTAAGTTGTCTCCTAAAAAAAAGTAATTGGTCCTCGATTTTTTTTTTGCAGGTGGCTTGATGTACACTAAAAAATTGTTGGTTGTTTCCTACACACTCAAAAGTTTTGTCAGCAAACTAAATTTATTACAGTTATCTGGCACCTACCGATCCCCGTGGGTGCCGAGAGTTTACTGTATTCATAGCCCAAACTTAGTGATTACTATGATAAGGAGTAGTAAAGGGTTAACACCTTTTACTGTTCCTCTTTTCTCCCTAAGTTTTAAGCTAGCTATCAACATACATGTCATCATTTTTATTTGTGTTTCCCCCTTTTCTAACAATAGCTGGTCACTTGGTTTGGATAGAGGGCTATTCAAGGCCTAATTAGAGGGAAGAGGCAGCACAGGCTCCAATCTCCTCAAAGGAAGAAAAAGGCTAGCCAGAGGATAATGAAACATTACACTATCAGGTCTATTCACTAAAGGGTGAAGAGTTTGGAGAAGGCAGGAAAAGTGAACAATCTAGGACAAAATAGCCGATTTGGAAAAATTCTCTAATTCAGCTCACTTTCCAGTTCAGCTATTTTGTCCTAGATTGTTCCCTTCTCCTGCATTCTCCAAACTCTTCACCCTTTTGTGAATAGACCCCTATGTGGCAATCTCATCATTTCATGTTTGTTTTAGTTAAAGTGTATATGTATACTGAAGGTTTGTATTGAGGTTTGTATTGAGTAGGGAAGGGTTAGACTCCCTGCCAGGTGGTACTGCTGTCCCTGACTCTGTTTCAGAAATTTCCTCTTACTCCATGTTCCAGGTATAATCTAACAAGTCAGGAAGTTAGGGTCAATCTCCAACAGTAACACAAAAAGAAGTAAAACTTATTTGGGAAGTTAAGTAGGGGAATGGTTTAATGCCTTTCAGCTTTTTATAGACTTTTTCAAAAGGCACTTTTTAAAAAGTCAATGAGTCAAAACAAGTTAAGGCAGGGCTTGCCGACGCATGCGGGAATAGCAGGAGGATTTCATATGTGCCAGCTTTTTAATACTGAATGCGAGTAGATTGCTTTTTAATAAATACATTTGTTTTACCTGCTGCACTATGAACAGTTTATTTCATTTCATGGTTATGATGAATCACTAAAAGATTATCCAGGGGAACAAGGGTGAATATAGGAGAAGTGGAGGAAGATTGATTGATTAAAGTGGATTGCACATGCTGGATTGATCGCAATATTGGGAACTCAGCGTTTTTGACTGTCTGTATCAGAGTGTCAAAAGAATCTGGTGAGTTTTTCTTGAGCACATAGTCTGCACCAGACCTTACTAATCAACCACTAGATCACCAGAGAATGTGCAGGTGAAGGGGTTTTTATATTTTATCTGTGGGGGACGAGGGGAGGAAACGTGTGTGTGTGCGGGGGGATGTATTTCTCTATGTATAAGGGGGGGGGGGGGCATACAAAATTTTCCTATGGTGCCCTGTGATTTCTAGTTAAACCTCTGTGCACATACCTACTGTGTTAGTGTGTTCTCATTATGCTTAATTTTGTATTTGTGTTTTTCTCACAGCATCCTCTAAGAGCTTGGCAGGAGCCCAGAGGAGACCCATTCCCCTATACTCTGTGGGTGGAGATGCTGGGAGTGAGTATCTAATTGCTATTATTTGTCACCTTTCAATTTATTTTTATTTTAATCTAGCCATACATAGATTTCCCCATTTATGCTAGGCATCGTGGATGGATGAATCACCTCCGCCAGCTATTGTATTCAGACAACTGTGGCTACCTCAAAAACAGTAACTGCATCTGATAGAACCCAGGTCACTGTTGAGCCAAGAATTTATCACCCAGCTCAGTTGATTTTTTTACTCAAATTTGTCGAGCCAGGAGGTGCTGACAGGACCACCAACGTTTGAGCTGTGTATGGCTAACTAGACACAATCAAAAACTAAAGTTTTCCTTTGTGTGTTCAAATAAATATGGGAGTAGTCATCACTTACATTTGTATTGGTATTTGATAGGGAGGTAAATTAACACTATGCTATCCTGAAATTTAGGTGTCAACATTTACAGCCAAGGCTTCTTTCCTAAACCACCACCAATCATGCGCCAGATAGATTCCATAATTACTAATTAAAGTCAAGTCACATGGCCTGAAAAAGTAATTTGATGAACAGTCAACCAATCATAGGATGTTCTTTCTGCCAAAGGCCTGAAAGCCATACTGTGAGTCAAAACCAGTACTTGTTGTCACCATAGGGGGCACTGTTGGAGCTATTTGTATGTAGACTCAATCACGTGGGTTAGCAGGAGGTCTATTCCCTCCTAGTGATGCCAAATTTGCTGACCCAGGTGTCAGATAACAGTTTATCTTATGCATTTGCGCCCATTCTTGATGTTGCACACTATCGCTTAGTTGGCTTGTATGAACTGATTCCTTATAAAATGTGCATTTTGCGATGCATAGGCAGTACTGGAGTCTCCACGCCATCATCGCATCACACCCAAACATTTGCGTTTGCATGGGGGTGATGCCCAATGTTTGGGACATAAATACATTTCCTGATAACAACGATGGCCATCACCAAGCGGATGGGAAGGAGGTGGACACTTTATCCCACACTACACAGGATACTACCTGTGACCACGTTTTACAACTTACTAAGACAGCATACCATAGTGACTGTGTTGGGACGGGGGTCCAGCTCCATTCTTTTCAGTCACTTTGCATTCATTCCAGTGTATGGTCAGAACATGAGGAAACCATCTGGGTAACTAGCAAAACATTGCAGAACAACTCCAGTAGAATGTGGCTAACTACTACTAACTACACCGAGTCCTGAATGAATGAAAACTTTCAAAGCCATATGAAGAGAATATTGTGCACTACCACATCCATACAAAGACCAGTAATGCATTGGTGTGTGCTGCAATTAAATCATTTTCATATTACATAGTGTAGTTCTTTATGATAAGGAAGAGCCAATAAAAGTAATTTATGTGTTTTTTTTCTTAGTGCATCCTCAAGAATTTAGTTTACATGGACCAGAATCGCCTGATGTGATTAAAAAAAAATAAACGCATATTATTGTTTTCCAGGTTTTAATAAATTCAGATGGATGTTTAGGTTATTTCCTGGTGCGCTTTAAGACATGAGCAGCAGAGCGATCATACTTTATCTAAAGCAGGTAATTAATTTTGTTTTCGGTTATGAAAATTGTACACTGCAGTTCAGGCTCCTCTTCATTTTCCCATTTTTAATGTGTGGATAGAACTGGTGAAATTTGCAAATTGATGAGCAAAATATGCAAATGTATACATAATGAGAACAAACTAATTACAGCAATTCAGAGTTCTCATTCATCGATCCATTCATCCAAAAGCTTTTTTTATTGGAAAGTTTAGGGGTATATATTTATCACAATAATGTCATGAATGCCTTGAAATAAATACAGCTGCATCTTGATAGGTTTTAGTCCTAGATCAGCAGGATAAAATAGGCAGCTCTTGCTGTTAAAGTGACTTGTACTTAGCCTCTTTATGGCAGGAAAAGGCCAAAATATGTCTCAATATTTTAAAGGACTTATATACTCTGCCAAAACCAGGCACCTAGCAGGTTTCTACACCCCGCCAAAATCTTCTTCACAAGGTATGAAGTGAAATTATGTCCACTGTTATATACCCAGTGGTTCAGACACTAAGCAAAGCGGTCATATGACCATCAACTATAGCCAGCATAACTATGTGTCATACGCTTATCAACTATAGCCAGCATAACCAGAGGAGCAAATATGCTTTGTTTACATCCTATATTGATTGGATAATGCAACACTGGAAAACATGAAAAGCCTGAATGTGATTGGTGCTATGGGTCAGTACAGATGGTATGAAACATGTCTTTCATCAGACAATTCAGTATTGTACTGAAACAGCCAGCAATCTGATTGAATGCAGTTACTGTTCAGCCAGCAATTTTACACCCAGCTCCTTTGATTTTTCAATAGAAGTTTGTCAAGCCGGGTAGTGTCAACAAAGCCACCCTCAGTTCGAATTTCAGCCAAATTAGCACAAATAGGATGGAATTCGAGCCATGTATGGCTACCTTTAAAGGCATGCAATGCAAAACAGTTCTTTCATAAGACACTTAGATGAGGCCAAATATATGCTTAATTGTTGTAATACAATTCCATTCACTTAAAGAAGTGCAATGCAAAGTTTAATAATTAAACTACCAACACAACGTACCATCATTAATCTAATCAGGCTCAACATGGGACTGCCACATCTGCACATATTTGCAGTCATTGTGTGAATATAATTATTCTTACCCAAGAGGGGTTCTGAGTTACCTTGCCAGTCCTTATATCTGGATCTGTTGTAATTACCATATATTTGCTTGCATGGATCCTTAAAGGGTAACTGCTTCTTTAGGTGCACTATCTGGATTCTAGTTTCTGATCAATTTTCTAAATATAAATGCATAACCTAAAGCACACAAACTACATAAGGCACCATATAGGATAGTGGACATGACAGCTTAGTGCATGTTAGATCTGTCTATATTCACGGTCATTAGATATGCCTTCTGCAAAAGGTTGTCTGTCCCCTTTTCCAGAAAGCAGACTGTATAAAAGCTGACAAGTACACAATAATTACCAAGAACAACAACTTTGGCTCCGCTGGCATTCTAATTAATCAGCTGTCAGCAGCTGTTTTATATGGACCGCCCTTTGGTAAATCATTGGTCTGGCGTGATTCCGTTTTAGTATTGCACTATTTTAGCTAGTTGATCATTAATCCTTGTAGTTCATAGCTGTAGTCTATGTGTGTTTTAGGGTTATTCAAGCCATGTAGCGCTGAGTTAATGCATGCACCCAACATGCTCTGTAATGCTTGGTGATCATTTTGAATGGGCTTCAATGCAGGAAAGATCACTCCTGCTCTATCATGTTCTATTTAAAATGAATGGCACTGTAACAGATGTGTAATATTGTGTGTTACCACAACATGATGCTGTAGCAGGTCCTTAATGTCTTGCTGCTGCTCTTAGCTATGTAATAGTCACTGCTTATTGTGTCATTTGTCTGAGGAAGAAGGAAAACTCCCCTGACACATTTTATTACTTTTGTATACTTCTGCCCTATTTAAATAAAGCAACTCTCCACTTTACTTGTATCATTGTCTTTGATATTTCTGAGCTTAGTGTACGCACTAGCTATAGCCATTATCCTGCTAAGCACCTCTTAGTGCATGTGTCCAATTTAAAGCTTGCTAGGTGCCAGCCCTGGTTAGGCCAAGCAATGGCAAGGAGATCACATTGAGACAAAGCTATAAACTAATAACAACAGAAGAAAAACAATTTAACATTTTCTAGGATTAGCCACATGCTGGAAAAAAGAATACAAAAGCTATAATGGAAGAATGAAAACTCATTGCACTAATTTTCTGTCTCCACTCTCCAACCTTCACCTGTGTAGCCTAATGCTGGTTGGAGACCTGGCAGGATAGCTCAGAAGGCTTTTGATTGACACAGCAGCAGAGGTCTAGAGAACAGCATGGTGTACAAGCATTAAATCAGTTCTATTCTGTACCTTAGCAGTATACACATCTTTGATCTAAAATACATAGTTACAAATGTAAAGTCACTATCACAAGCTTAAAAATAGTTTGATACAGCAAAGGGCTTTAATGTGCAGGATCAATAATTCAAGCTGGTATGATACATTGTATACATTGAACATTACAGTGTCTATGTTAGCAATGCAACGGAAATATAAAAATAAAAGGGTCCCTTTCAAGTACTATTTCTCTGTTCTATACTTGCCTCAAGGGTAACAAGAAAAATGACTTTATCCTATTGCTTTTTATGATATAGAGGATATAGATTCATAATATGCATTCATAAAAGCTACCAATTATATCGAAGGGAAAGTAGTAGAAAAATACAAAACGTTAGGTAAAAATCATATAAGAAAGTTGTAGAACTTCCTAGCCTATAAAATATATATAAGTGAACATTTAAAAATGTTTTTCTGAGCTTGACCTATTTTTAAATGGAAGGAAAACCTTTAGCAGCACAGTCATTTGCTCTTCAAAGCACATTTTGTTTAATTGTGCCAAATCCATAAGGCAATCATTATGAAGACATAGCTATACAATGTTCCAGAATGCCAATTTCAAATAAATGTGTGAATCCTGGGCGAAGGTTGTGTGAATCTTGTGTGAATACATTTATTAATAGACTCCTTGAAATTTAAATATTTATTGCATCCCCAAAATCAAATTACAAATAAATCACATTAAACATGACTTTATCTCATCAGCTTAATAACTCAGGCCTGTCTGGTTCTGAGACTGCTTTTCTGCATTTTAGCTTTATTCTGGTTGTCAGGTCATACCAGAGTGAAAGTAGGACTGGTTCTTTGGAGAATATAAATATATCACAGGCAACATCCAAGAGGACATGAAAGCTGAATAAAATCAAATAAAAATTGATCAGACTTCATATATAAAGAGGGAATAACAGTACTGACAATATTTTGAACAGCCACTCACAAATAGTTTTATATTTCTCATATTAAACTTAAATAAATCAAACAAGATAGCCTTCATATTACATGTTTATGGATTAAATTGGTTGAATTTACCAGTCACAAAATGAATTTTTAGGTCCAGCAAAACTTTAAACACTACTGTTTATATAAAAGCAGGGACGTTTCCATTTTATCTCTATTGGCATACAAGTTATTTTTTTTTTCTAAACACGAATCCCTAAAAACAAGCTGCCTTATCATTTCATATATAAGGCAGAGTGCGGCTGTCCATAAAATAAAGCTAGTCAAAGTTGTAAGATTATGGTCAGACATTTGTTAACAATGTGACTGCTATATAGTTCCCTCTTCTGTGTGTGGATATGTGGATATATATATACATACATACACACTATATTACCAAAAGTATTGGGACCCCCCTCCAAATCATTGGATTCAGGTGTTCCGTGAAATTCCTTGCTTACTAAATATTCCGTGGTCAGCGGTATTATAACAAAGTGTAAGCAACTGGGAACAACAGCACCTCAGCCATGTAGTGGTAGGCCACGTAAAATCAAAGAGCGGGGTCAGCACATGCTGAAGTGCACAGAAGTCGCCAACTGTCTGCAAAGTCAATAGCTACAGACCTCCAAACTTTGTGTGGCCTTCAGATTGGCACAACAACAGTACGTAGAGAGCTTCATGGAATGGGTTTCCATGGCCGAGCAGCTGCATCCAAGCCTTACATCACCAAGTGCAATACAAAGCGTCAGATGCAATAGTGTAAAGCACACCACCACTGGACTCTAGAGAGGTGGAGACGTGTTCTCTGGAGTGATGAATCACGCTTCTCTGTCTGGCAATCCAATGGATGCATCTGGGTTTGCCGGTTGCCAGGAGAACGGTGCTTGACTGACTGCATTGTGCCAAGTGTAAAGTTTGGTGGAGGGGGGATTATGGTGTGGAGTTGTTTTTCAGGGGTTGGGCTTGGTCCCTTAGTTCCAGTGAAGGGAACTCGTAAGGCATCAGCATATCAAGACATTTTGGACAATTTCATGCTCCCAAATTTGTGGGAACTGTTTCAACATGACTGCGCACCAGTGCACAAAAAAAGGTCCATGAAGACATGGATGAGCGAGTTTGGAATAGAGGAACTTGACTGGCCTGCACCTCAACCCGATAGAACAGCTTTGGGATGAATTAGAGTGGAGACTGCAAGCCAGGCCTTCTCGTACCTGACCTCACAAATATGTTTCTGGAAGAATGGTCAAACATTACCATAGACTCACTCCTAGACCTATACCAGTTTGTCCAAGAGACAGCTGCCCACCTTTCAGAGTTCTGTCAGTAAGGGGTACCTGCTGCATTCTGAGGTTATCCATGTCAATTGATCTTGCTACAGTCATCTAAACCCTCGGGTATAAGAGTGCATACATTGCACAGGACTACTATGACACGCAGATATTGTTCTTCATTTTTCTGCACAAATGTCTGTATAAATCCCTGGATGTCTTTATAGGACTGCAGTTCTAGACACATATGAAATGTAAGCAACATTTTATAAATAATGGGGAATTATATGATTGCATTACTGGGTAGATTACCTAAGAGTTTGGGAAATCTTGTACCACCACTCCCAAACCTCCTGCTAGTCTAATAATTAGGGAATCCCCTTGTTGGCTTTTTCTAAATGGAGATTAGTCTGTATAGAGCACATATACCTGTGTATATATATATACATATACAGTATATGGCATCTGGGATGCCTTCACTCATTTACCTCCCACACCCATAGGTGTGGATTAGGCAATTTCTTAAGATATTGTGTTAGTTCAGAATTGGCCTATTCAACGTTAATCTCAGTTCAGGAGAATGGATTTTTTGTCTTTACTAATACATCTGAGCATCATTACCAGCCATTGCAATGGTGTCTGTACATCATTGCAAGCCATTACAGTGGTGAAATGTCTTTATTGCATAACAAAGCCTACTAACTTTAATGTTGCTTTCAACATTTATTGTTATCAAACATTCAATGAATAAGGCTGTAGACATACATCTCATTCTAGATAACTGGTCAATAATAATAAATTATTATTATTATTGACCCAATTATTAAAATTTTAGTTTATCATTTAAGTTAAAAACAATCTATATACAAATGTTCATCTACCTAAAAACAGTGGCCATTATGATTCTGGAATGACACTTTTAGGATAGATATTCATTACATTTAAGGACCAACTAACCTTAATATATTAGGCCATTTTATTTCACACACTTAGAGCTATGATTTTAACAGCAATTTGTATTTCTTGCAGCTTCGGTGATAATTCTGCAGCCACCATTCTTGTGTGGAGCAAACAAAGTAAAATTATTTTGTATTTTATGTTTTCAGCAGCTGTAACCTATTTTCTGAGATGAAGTTTCTATAGAAAGGCTTGAGCAAAATCAGCCAAATTCATAGCCCAGTACAAAGTATTTTGGCTGTGAATGACCATCTGTCTTCACTGGTACATGACATATTTTCAGACTGAATTAAAAAACCATTATGCAACCCGCCTAGACTGCGACAGGCTGTGTCCTAAAGGGAGCATAAGTTCTACACTGTCAGAATCATTAGACTAGGTGCATGAGTTACACATCATTTTCAGCTCCACCAGTTAACCTAAGCTAACACTAGAATGAAAAATATGAGGCCAACACAATGCTTTTCAGGATAGAAAAAAGGGGTAGAAAAGTCGAAAGGCATCAAGCCTTGCTTACTGCACACACCACAATTGTCTTTCATAGATATTCTAAATACATGTAATTAGACATGATTTATATTTCCTGCCCCTCCAAAGCAAGCAGTCTTGTGGAACCCTGCTCCTTCCCTATCAGGTGGTTAACCTTATGCTTGAAGTTTGTCCTCCCCCCAAACGTGGATAAAAAAAATCAAAGTAAATGGATGGAAAATGTCATCCTAAAAGTGACTACATCCAATCAGATGCAGCCACTGTTGGGTATTCAGACAGTCATGGCACGTGCTTGGTGTCAAATGATTTCTGTCGCTATCTAGCTGTGTATGGCTAGCTTTAGTACAACGCTGAGAAGATCAACATCATAGCCACATAAGGCATGTCAAAGCTACAAGCAGAAAGGCAAGAAAATACAGTTTAGTTTGCCAGCTCTATGACAGTACACCTAGATAAGCTCACAAGGGACTGGTGCACAACCAAGGCTTCAACCAGCCCTTTGTCGCAAACAGTAGAAAAAAGTGTTTGTACCTTGTTCTGGATCCATTAAAAATCTTCTTTCTTTATTCAAGGACTTCTATGTCTGGTTTAATGTGTAGAATAAACAAAAAAGATTTGACTGGATCCAGTACCAGTACACCTAGAACTTTAAGGGTAAAACTGTTGCCCCACTTAGTTAGTTGTTCAATTCTAGCTGTACGGTCTAAGAGTGGGTGGAGTTAAAAAAAAACATTGCCCTGTGGTCATTCAGGCTGTTTTTATGTTTTGAAACTGACATTTTACTACGTACAGTATATAACATTTTTATTTTACAAATAAACAATGAATACATGGTGCACCCATGGTGTAAGATTCACACAAAATCACGTTTTGTTTTAAAGAAAGTGTAATACATAAGCTATTTACTTTCAGACTCTCTCTCTCTAACTGAAGCCTTCTTAAGCACTTCTGGGCCACAATACGTACATATACAGTGGCCCGCAGATGTGGTTAAACCAAGAACAAAGCTGCTGCAGCCGTGTTCTTGTTGTCATTTTAAACAGCCGGTACAGGTACAAGAGATCTGCAAAGGCTTCCAGCTGCTGATCTCTGCTCCGATCACTGGACCCAGAAGTGATGTGTATTACATCACATCAGGTGTCACTGTTTTCATTCTCTGGCTTTTAGAGCCAGGAGAAGAAGCTGGGCAAGCAGATCTGTGCTTCCTCGGCTTCTATGGGGTCCATAGGTGACATTAGGGGTCTGGAAGACCCCTGATGTCTCCATAAAGAGGACCTGTCACACCCTATCTGCTGTTACATAGGGGACTTGTTATCCCCTATGTGATAGCACTAAGGTTAATGTAAAAAAAAGTGTTTACAAAAAACAGAGAGCTGTAATTGCAACAATTTTCTGCGGAAAATGTCTGACAGTAATGCAGGGGTGCCAATATTCTGGACCATGCCTGTATAAGAAAATGTAAAAAATTTAAATAAATGTTTTTAAAGTCACCGCCCCCCACATGTTCGCACATACATACGCAAACACGAGTTGGTGCACCTACGTAAATTGCCCTACACGTTACATATCACCATGAACGTCAGAGTGACAACAATAATTGTAGAGCCATTAATCACCGTTTGCGGGTTTACAGGCAAATGCAATTTTAAGGCTTGACATGCTTTGCATCTATTTACCCGACGTGACCCCATCTTTTATATTTTACCAAAAAATTGGGTATTATATTCTGTTTCTTTTCTATTTTATCCTAAATATACTTGTTTTATAAACATTTGCGCAAATACCGTGCAACATAAAAAATTTAAACTAGCATTTTCTTATTCTACAGGGCCTCTGAAAATATTAATTGTTTGGGGGTTTGAAGCTATTTTCTAGCCAAACATTCAGATTATATCATGTGTGTGCAAATAGTAAGAAATTGCTCCTAACAGCAAATGGTTAACAAACAGACCGGCATGGAGGGGGAAAGGTGGGATGAGCACTTGCTCTGACTGACTTATTTAGTTGTTGTGTATACATTTCAGCTTGAGCTAACACACTCTATACATTGTTATTTTTAGCAAAGCATTTAAAAAAACTGGATAATGTGTGAAAAGGAGCACATAGCTCCATTTCCTGACTGAAAAAAAATATATATTTATATGCAGTATTTTATATTTACCTGAAAACAATTGTAAACATTGTTTAGTCCGAATAACTGGACTACATAGATACAATAAGATTTACTTAAATATAACGGTAAATAAATAGGAGACAAGTAGGACATTTGTGGATTCATGAACTGAACCAAAAGAAATGTCCCCCTTTCACTGAATCTAAGTTCAGATGAGATGGAATAAGCTGTTTAAAGCCTGACGAGCTGAGTTAATCAGCACTGCTGATCTACACTTTTATGATGTGGTTGTGTCCCAATTAATTTTAATCACAGAACTCATTTTATGCACCTTACTGGCTGAGGACTTATCAAAAGGGATTTAATCTATATTCATGCTAAACAGCTTTCCATCCATTTTTGTACATATGATTAGAAGTTCAGTAAAATGAGCCATTTTCTTGGATCATATTAAATATTTAATAATATAGCCTGCAATAATACATATTCAGTGCTATGCAGAAAGATTTCAAATGATTAAGGGATATTATAAAACAGGACTTAAGTCTATAGCACAGTCTTTATTGCCCATCTATTAAATATCACAAAGTTCTCAATTGTATATTCAGCAACTTTAAAAGTGCATTAAGCTACTAGTGGGTATAAAGTGCATGCACCTAGAGGTGTATTTACCTGCCGCAGCTTTAATTCCTTCCTAAGAGTCCAAATGTTGGGCCATTCAGAAACAACAGAGCTCTGGAATTTTCCGGTTGTGATAGACCCTGCCCACACATCCCTTTTGGACACTTAGACATCACATCATTGCCCATGCTGGGGCAGAATGGTCAAACACTGACACTTCTTGAAGTATTGGAGCTTTGCTGATTTAGAAGGCCTGGCCAAGGGTGTGTAGGGAGCTGCTACACCGTTATATTTTCTTCGTTCAACCTGTGGACTGAATGAAGAAAATACAACAGATTCCTCCATCCACGCTGAACAGCATGGATGGATGAATCCCCCACTTTTTACACTGCATCTGGCTGCAGTCAGAATGCTCGAACGGTGCTTGAGCTGAATGGCTACAAGCACCATTTGGGTGAAAATTTTCCAACATGTTCCTTTGGCAAAAGTTGATTTAATAATGGTCTTCTAGGGTAGACCAACAGAGCGAATTTCGGCCCGTGTGTACCCAGCTTTAGATTCCTGCCTGTAGGGGCTCTACAATACACCCACCCCACTACTACAAAATGATAGCATTGTTAACACTGATCAGTGACCACACTGACTAAAAGTTATTGGGAATCCATGCCAACAGTATTTCTTAGCTCTCTGCTAATCAATGTTAATTGACAATGTTAAATGTCACTAGAGTTGCTGCACTAAACAAACATCATAGCCCCTTAATAATGTTTGAAGGTTGGGTAATGATTTAACAATCTATTGGTAATAAAGGGTAAAGAGTAATTCTAATTAATAGGAAAATTAATTTTAAATGTTTTCAGTGTAAAATTTGGCATAACTGTAAAAGACCAAAATAAGAAGGTTGGATTTAAAACGTTTTGCAGTCTATAAGAACAACTTTGAAACTTTCTGTGGGTTGAGAAGTGCAGATGCTGGCCTTTGAAATATTAGTATCTGTAAAATGTCAGCAAATGTGCACAGCTTTGCAAGCTCTGTACACTAGCTGATGGACTCCAAAGTAATTTTCCTCTCTGCACATAGAGATGGCATAGTTTGGTGCACTTATAAATGCTGTACCAGGGCCATCACTATGAAGATAAATATCTGGATATGTGGATTAAGGGCACATGGATAAATATCACCATTATACTTGACACATAAGCCATTGAAACTGCAGTGAAGTGAGTAATCTTTCCAATGTGTATACATCATATTTGCATGGTTAAGTTCTATTGTACATTCCAGTCAACAATGGAAATAAGATACAGAAGGCTTAGGGCTTCAGTTACCTACCTGGGCACCCTGTAATGGATTTGTACATCCGCTAGCCTTAGTTGATCCTCTGGGAACCTCTTTTGCATACTGATTTGTAATGCAGAATTTATATTCTCAAACTCACTGATTGCTGTCTCTTTGATAGAGAGTCTGATGTAACAAAGAAGTCAATAATCATATGCAAACCTGCCTTTTTATACTTATTTATTTTAGTATCGCAGGGCTTTCGGCTCACTGTCTGATTTCACTTGTTGCCTAGAATTACTTGCAAGCTCAAAGGTTGTACTGCAGTTTGGATCTGCCACTCAGGAATTTAAATGGAATTAAATCCTATAAAACTTCCCCTAGCAATCATATATACAGTATCTACCTGTATGTTTTTGCAGACTTTACTCAAATATATATACTTTAAGCTTATCTTTCCAAAGCTCCCTATGATTGCTCTGTCATCTTGCTGAGGTTTAAAAAAACAAATACTGGTCACATAAAATATCAGAAGAAGTAGTGGAGACTTGTGTTGGGCAGCAGGAGAAAAGATTTGAGGTGTGAACGTGTGCAGAAAAGCAAAAAAAAGAGCAGCAATTATGTATTCACACAGCCTTAAATTAAACGCTGAATTTAGCTGTATACATTCAATCAAGAGATAATTGATTTTATTCTGACTGTGGTGCAGAATAGTCAAAGAATGTTAACAGGGCGCTCTCAATATAATTAAGAAATCTTTGTATCCAGTATTTACAAGCTGGTAAGCAAGACTGGAAACTTACTATGCTTGCTTATCTTTCATTCCAACAAAGAAAAAATATTTTATGTATTAAAGCAGGAGTCTCAAACTCAATTTACTCGGGAGCCATTGGACAATTTTTTTTGTCCTGTGGGGGCCGCAACTATATATGGTACTAGTGTTTATGTCTGCACATGTTACAAGCGGCAACTGTCACCCATTCGAGTTAATGGTCAGGTGACAGCCGCTGCATGTAAACGTCTGCACACCACATGTAATATTTTGTGAAAGAATTACATGCAGTTAGGAATCAATCACTCTCCCTGGATACATAACAAACATACACACACAGAAAAATACAACCCCCCACATTAATAAACTCCCCCCGTCCGCAGAAATAAGCCCCCCTCCACACATAAAATAATACAACCCCCTTCCAAGCCCCTCCCCGCACACATAGTAATAAACTCCCTCCCTCCCAAGCCCCCAGCACACATACCCAAGTCCCCCCCTTCCTTTCAAGCCCCCAGCACACATAATAATAAAACTTTCCCCCTCACCTGCTTTCATTTTTGCGGGGCACATCATTCCTTGGTGAGCTTTGGCTGGAGATGACAGGAGCAGTGCTGTGGTCTGCATCCGACAGAGATGCAGACCGTGTAGCTGCTCCCGCAAGAGAGGCATGCGGTCCTTGAGCTTCGGCTGGAGATGACAGGAGCAGTGCTGCGGTCTGCATCTGACAGAGATGCAGACCGTGTAGCTGCTCCCGCAAGTCAGGTATGCGGTCCGTGACCGTGTGCCCAACTTGTCAGCTGGCTGTGGGCCACATAGTACCGGCCCGCGGGCCGGTACTTTGAGACCCCTGTATTAAAGGGTTAGATGTACCTAAATAAAATTTTTATACCAGACTAAAACCTCCAAATTCAGCCCTATTCAGAGGCATTTTCCTGTTTGTTGCATAAATGTGAGAATGGCGTGGTCATGAACCAACTTGTGCAGCTCTGATAAAAAACAAAAACAATCCCGGTATGTGTTCGCTCACTTCCCGATCTACTGAGTCGACCTGTGACAGTCTCATTGTCACAGGTTGGCTAGAACTATGAGGTGAGTGGAAATCACTCATCTCATAGTTCTCCTTTAATGTGATCATGTTTGTAATAAGCGGGCTCCAACTTTTTTAGCTCAGCTTCCCTGAACTTCCTGTCCAATACAAGAGAGAGCAAAGTCTCCGGAAGCCATCCATCTACTAGCTTGGAGAAGGGAGAAGGGAGGAGGGAGGAAAGATGAGCAGGGAGGAGGGAAGTGTTTTGCCTTGCTGTGCCTGTGTGTTTGTGGAGACACATAAAGCTTACTAGCACACACAAGCAGGGTCGGATTTACACTGTCTGCTGCCCCAAGGCCAGGTTCCTCAATGCACCCCCCAGTCAGTGAGAGGGGCTTTTATCTGACAGTGCCGCCCCTCTACTCCTTGCTTTAATGCTGCATGGACAGCGTTAAAGCCTTTAATCACCGCAGAGCTGCAGGTGATACACATTAATTTTTTTATTAGTCAGCCACTTGCTTACTGACAGCTTGTCAATCTATTAAATAGATAACATTAAATCCCTATCACGGCTGCAGTGATTAAAGGAAGAAATACACACACACCCACACAGAGAAACATGCACACAAACAGAAATACACACACAATAAGGCCCCATTCACACCTGTAAATTTAAGTGTAATTATGGACTCCTGTATCAGGAATTTGCGTTTTCCTGCAGCAGGAATCCCTAATCTGGCATTAACAATGTTTTTTCTGTGTTGAAACCATATAAACTTGCATTCATTGTTGCACATATTTACATGTTGTATGAAAAGTTCTCAATAAAAATGTATTAAACAGTAAAAAAAACAAAAAACAAAAACAAAGGGCCATGAACAAATGAAAATTACTTACGCTTTGTGGCAGTGTGTGGCAATACCACTGTGTACAGGGGCAAAATGTTCACCCAGGACTCTCAGCCAGAGGGGCTGAGCAGTTCCAGGACGGAAGTACTTGTACCAGGAAAGAGCTGGCTTTACAATTTTTTCCTGACTTTCTAAGTTATCACTGGGATCCTGGAACTGTGAGATTTCTAAGAGAACTGTGATGGATGAAATCTCCATTCCTGGGTACGGGCTTTAGTGGTGACCAGCACCGAATGATGGTGCACCTGTGCACAGCCCTTATGAACAGGAGGCTGGTTCAGGTTGAGGGTTCCACCTGGGAGACAGAGGAGGTCTCTGTGCAGGAGTCAGGAAGGTTCCACCCTGGAACCAGCCTGTGTGGCAGGTAGTTTGGATACAGCCTGTATGGGAAAGGAATTTGGTAAACAGAAGGAACAGACAGTGGCCTTAGGTCAAAGGCCGGAGCAGCAAATGCAAAGCTAGGAGGTTGGATGTGCATGTGTTCCTGTGCAAGAGATGCTAAAGAACCCCTGTTAGGGTAATCACATTGTTTGGTGTACTTTCATTCAATGAAAGTGGGCAAGGAAGCCCTTAAAGGAAGATTTCAGCGAGTGGATGTATCCTTAATGCGCTACCATTGGAAGCTAAATCTCACAACATGTACATTTTTACGAATCTGGCAATTTGTCAAAAAATCTAAGAAGCTGTACGTTTACTTATGGGTTTCAAACACATCAAGGCAATATATTTTCTATAGTTTAAAATTGCAGTCAGATTTTTTTTTTGTTTTCAGTGACCCACTCGGGGCATTTCCTCTCATTTCCTATCCTAAGACTCCCTTTTACCAGGACAGAAACTGACTGTAATTGTACCAAAGGGAGGCATAGATTGTAATTAAACCAGACAGAAATTCAAACCTTTTGCCTCCTCTCTTTACTTCTAAAATTCTTTTTCTAGGATGTTAGTAAAAATAACCTAAGCACCAGTCACTTGGCAAAAATAACTTGCACAACAACTTATTTACAGACTGCAATGCTGTCTAGTGGCAATCTTACTAAGCTTTAGCTCCTTACGGGCCAAGGTTCCAGTGGTATCTTGGTTGCAGCTTTCTAAGGAAGGACAGCTGGGAAGGTTCCTGTGTTCAACTTATCCCTCAGCTAGCCACTCACTAATTCTCTTACATGGGGAACCAGCTGCTGCAGGTGCTTTCTGCCATACACTACTGGTACATACTCAACAGCAGCTGGTAGAAGCAGTAAACAAGCACACAGACAAGAAAGAACACTCAGGCTGGCTGCATCCTAAATTAGAGAGACTTAGGGGGTTATTCACTATTGAGCTGCAGGATACAGCCATCGCTTCGGCTGATCCTTTGGCTCTATTCGGCCGCTAGAGCCCTTCGGTTCAGTTGAACTGAAGGGCTGCTGTACAGGCTATTCACAATAGCCCGTACAGCAGCCAAAGGTGGCTGAGCGGCTCAGCCGAGCCAAACGCATATGCTTTGGCACGACTGGGCCAAAGTGAAAGCCGAAATCCGTCCGTTCTCCCTGCAAATGACAGCTGGGTAGAGCCAGATGTGATCTCATGGCTCGCTCCGCCCAGTTGCAATGACAGATCCCCAAATGACCTGGAGATGCTGATCTGTCATTAAACAACAACAACTGGGTGGAGCCGGCTGGCTCTGCCCAGTTGTTTTTCATTGACGGGGACTTGCTAGAAGACTCTAGCAGGTGCCAGCCAATAGGAAACAGTTGGGCAGAGCTAGCTGTCACTGCTAGCTCTGGCCAATTGTTTTTCTTTTGCCGGCAGCTATGGCAGCGTTTTTAAATTATTTTTTCTTTTCTTTAAACTATTTTAATTATATTTTAATTTTTGTACATTTAAACAAAAATGTTTCCAACTATTGTTTTCCTTTTTTTATTTCACTTATTTTCTATTCTGCTTGGTACCTTGGAGGTACCGAGCAGAATATCCGAGCAGAGCACAGTCAAATGATGGCAAGCTTTTATTCTTTAAACTATCTTTGTATTCTTTCATATAACACAGATACTTAACAAGCCAAAAAAACACATTAATTTCAGATGTACTAATCTCTCATTAAGGCATTATTAACTCTGTAATGTAATTTTAAATGGAAAAGTATACAGAAATACAACTTGGAATATCACAAATACTGTCTGGCTTTCTAACGCAATGTTTATGCCTTCAGTGCTAGACACAGTATCTAAAACAGCAAAGTAAATGCCTTTACCAAATATAATTGAAGGCAGTCGTTGTTTCGACCTTTGACAAATTGTAGACATTATCAGAGCAGAACAATTCTCAGCTGTAATGTGTTTGGGGCATACTTTTCCTGAGATAATTTTCTTCAGGGCCCCAGAATGTCTTTACCAATGAGATGACTCACATCAGCTTTTGGGTGAAATGTCAAATGACAGTGCACAATAGAAATGATTGATGTAGCCAACTTTGACATTAAAAGAAGAGACACAATGACAACCAGGTTTATGGAATTCTGAAATCTGTATTTAAACTTAGACACACTGCCTTAGACTGCACTCAAGTCTTTTTCTTTATAAAAGAAAGATATTGCCTTGATGTGTTTGAAACCCATAAGTAAACTTACAGCTTCTTAGATTTTTTAACAAATTGCCAGATTCTTAAAAATCTCAATGGGCTGAGATCAACAATGTTCCTTGATATATCTTGATGCACCTGGTGCCTCTTCATTAATTTCTCATGAGTACAAAATGGTATACAGTATGTCTGGAAATATTTCCCAGCTGGCAAAGCTTTAGCTTAGTGAGTAGGGAATTTAACACAGAGTAAAAGGCCAGAGCATTCTGAACTGCAACAACACATATATATATATATATATATCATCTCCAAGAATAAAAAGGGTTGCCCCTTACTTTTTGGGGATTACTTAACCTGATGTAGCCAATCATTTTTAAAACATTCTAGCTCTCATGTTTCCCTAAAGCATTGTTTGCCCCCTCCCTAATTCCATTCAAACTAATCTCTCAGTAAAGGAGATATATTATTGCATTTGATATCTGGAAGACCCAAGCCTCCCATGTCTAATAAATATAATAAATGTTAAAACTATTGAATGCTTCATCGTAAAATTAAGTCAATGCCTTATTCATTGTATTAAAATCACTCTCTCAGAAAAAAATGAGGTGCTTAGATAGCAAAACTGGTTTTCATGTATTCTTTTTTTTTTTATAAATATGGATAGTACTCCCTCTTGCCCAACTCGCTGGGAACATATCTGTCTTCTGACGGCTAAGAAGGCATTACTATGCAAATGGATAGATCCGGAACCCCCCTCTATAGAAACATTTCTCCCCCTAATAAACCGTATTTTAATGCTGGACAAATTGGACACGAAATTTAACCATGCACGAACAAAGGTCTTCTTCGAAACGTGGACATCTTATGTGGCAGCGGCATTTACAATGCCGTTGACATGCAAAAAAAAAAAAAAGACTAGAGGCCACCACCTAAAACAGGTAGAAAAAAAAATTCATACACAAGGAGCGAAGGGGGTTCTTCTCAGTTGGCACGGTTAGGGTCTGGAACTCGCTGCCACAAGCAGTGATTTCCGCAAATAGCCTGGAATCATTCAAGAAGCGTTTTGACGATTTATTGAGAGACCATAATGTACAAGGGTACAGGTACTCTTAAGAATGAGAAGACTCAGGGACCAATACACACGCACACACACAATAGGTTGGACTTGATGGACTTATGTCTTTATTCAACCTCAAATACTATGTAACTATGTAAAAGCATGCTCATCATCTTTGAAGACAATATCACTAAAAAGAGAACCTGGTTAGCTAACAATATATGTATTACCTGGTAATACTAAATCAGTAAACCCACACTTAAAAAGTGAAATTATTGCTCTACTCCAAAAAAGAATAATCAGCCGCAATAGATGAAGTAGATAAAGTATAACTTCAGCCATACAAAAATTACATACAGTTATTTAAAAAAAAAACATTAGCAGAAGTGTAAACGCTTACTTTTTCTTACTACTGTGTCTGTTATTGTTTAGGTTCACAATGCAGAGCTTTTCAATGTCTTCCCCTCCTGACAGAAATGAAGGTTAAATCTTCACAGTAGGGACAAGGAAAGCATTCATTTGTGAAAAGGGGCTCTCACCCTTCTCCAAAGTTTCAGTTGGAGTTAGCCTTTAGGCTTCATTCACACGCAAGAGCAAAATTGTATGCATATTTGTAAATGCGTATAGTCCCATATATGTGAATATCTATGCGCGTATTTGTGTGTAAATGCGTGAAATGTATGCAATCCCAGAATGCATAATTTTTCACAGAAACTTTAATGTACTGTACGCACGTACGTGCATATACGCATATATGTGTGCACATGTGTAAAATGCACAGAAATTCTGAGCTCGGACGCATCTCGGGTTCCATTTTGTTTTTGCGCATCTTTACGTAGTGCAAAAATACAGCTATGTGTATAGAGCTTTTTATTTGCATATGCTGCATATGGGGAAACATTATTCAACTGCCTTAAGACTAGTGGTTTAAAAGGGAACACTCCAGTCAAACATTTTGAATGGATTCTGATACAGTAGACATAATACGGTTGATAAACAGTTTCAAATCATAGATGAACTTCAGGAAGATATTAATTAATAAGGTTTTGTACTAATTACAAAAAAATCTAGGTGTTTTAATGCAACTAGTGTTAAGCACCTGAATTTGACTTGATCCCAACCTCCTGCTGTAACCTGTACAGTAGAAATTAGAAAATGAGAGGGTGGGGAAGCACTTGGAGCTAATCAGGCTCTGCTATACAAGTGCCAACAAGAAACATTTTGAAGGTAAGAGAGCATAGTAAGCAGAGTTGATGGCTTATCAGTGTGATGCTGTTTCTTTGTTGTTCATTCAGAAGCTTGGGGCAGGGAGGTGGCCATGCTGCACTGCTTAAGGGCCTGTTCACATGATTTTCAGGTCCGGATCAGGTGCGGATCTGCAGACGCGGTGCTATGTGTTTTGCCGCGTTTTTTATGCATTCCAGTTAAAAAAAATGTTTTCTTTTTTTTGCTGAAGTGCGGCTGTCAGTATGTTAGCTGCAGTGCAGTGCGTTTTAGACGCGTTTTGAGTTTCCGGACCGTTTCCTGACCGGACAAAATGTGACATGCAGTATTTTTTCTGTCGTAACCTGAACGGACTGCGCACGTGAGAACTGTAGCCCATAAAACACATAGGGATACATTGGGATGCATTTTTAGTGCACAGTGTACGGATCAGGTCAGCACAGAAAACAGACGTCTTGAGAACAGGCCCTAAATGCAGTGGGAAAATGTGGTAGGACTGGGTAAATATCAGGAGTGACTAGACAGAAATACAAATCATTTTGCAGGTAAAACAGCTTCAATATATCTTTGTTAACTTCGTATTTAGCTACTTCTCATAGTGCATTTATTTCTCCTGTTTTCTACCTAAAATAGTTATCTCCCTATTGCTTGGTCCTGACAGATGCAAGAATACAAATGCTACTCCTTGATCAGCACATGTCTTGTTTGGTGCCACAGGCAAAATTGTGTTATGGACTCCCTGTAGAAGTGCTAATTTGCTAGGACAGGCCCTGTACACAGCAGCCTACAGCTCACAAATACAATGCTGACTTTTTCAGCTGTGGACTGGGCTCTCTAGACACCAGAAATGACAAATTCTTCCAATCTTAAATGGAAATTCTGTAAAATGTCAGCTGGAACCTGTCACTTGAAGAAAGAACGGCTGACCCATTTGCTGCTAAAAAGAATCCCAATGCACTGCACAGACAGACCTCCCCCACAGCTTCTGTTATTACCACATTTTCAGCAACAGTAAGGATATAGTCATGATAGCTGAAAAAGGATAATTGCAAAAAAAAAATGTGTAAGTCCTTGCAAATGGTTACAAAGGTTTGACCAAGGTCTTCATAATAAAATAAATTTAAAAAACTACCCCCAACTCTGGGAAATTAAAATGTAGTATATGGTAAAAATGCATAGGCAGATGTTATTCAGTAAAGACTGTGAGGGGAATTTATCAAAACTGGAGCAGACAGAATCTGGAGCAGTTGCCCACAATAACCAATAAGCTTTTCTCTTTCATTTTCAAAGTTTAACAATTTGAACAGAGAAGCTGATTGTTCACCATGAGCAACTTCTCCAGGTTCTGTCTGCTCCAGTTTTAATAAATCCTCCTCTGCATGTCAAAATGATCAGGAGATCAGGAGATGAGGTCCATTGCCGTACATGCTGGTATGCTCTTGGTCACACATTTATTGGATGAATAACTCCCTGGTTTATCTTAGGCAATAGATACATTCTAAAATGCAAAGCAACCCTTATAAATTCCTGCAGCAACCATCAAGTCCCTTTGGTTAAGCCCAAATGCTGATTGGCAAAGCTCACCATTTCCTGGTAGTGCTGAAGCTTGCTTGTCCCTTCCTGCACATTCCTGTTGGACAGTGAGGCAGCTTATCTCAGTGATTGACCAATAGGTATGCATGGGAGTGGGAAGGTTTGGATAAAATCAACACTAGCAGCAGCACTAGTTGGGGTTTTGCCAATCAGAATGACTCTGCAATTTTGCAAAACAGGGGCTTGTAGGGCGCTGCAGGTATATGCAGGCAAGCTCTAGGTACCTGCACTTTATACCTGACAGCACTTTCCTTCTTAAAGTATAGTAACAGAGTTGCTTTAAATGAAAACAAGTTATAATATTACATTAAACATGGGATCAGTCTATTTCTCTTGAAACAACATTTAATATGGCAGGTTTGAAATATAGCCGTCATTTAGGCCTGGTTCACACTGTGTGTTTTGTAGCTCTTTTTCTGCCCTAAAAAAGGCAAAAAAAATGATGCCCCCCACAAATCCCATTCATTTCTATGGCCCTGTTCACACCTGAGCATTTTGACGCAATAAGCAAAACGCCTTTCGCTGGAAAAAGTACAAGAGCTTTTTTGGCATATTACAGCTTGTTTTGGCCTCATAGACTCTATAGGAAATGCTTGAGAATGCACAAAAATCATGCAAAAATAGCGCATAAAAAATGCTATCGCCTTGGTGTGAACCCAGGCTAATGACTAGTTCTTATATGTGTGAGCACCAAGGGTTGAATCCTTACTCTTCTTTTACTACTTGGTGAGTTGCTTATTTTTACATGGGGTTAATCACTAAGCAGTAATAAAAAGGCCAGGGATAACAGCCTTCGGATTTGAGCCTTACAAAATAAATCAGCAATGGGAGTAAGCGATGGTTAGCCCAATAGCAAATATAATATTGACTTATATGATAATTATACTTTTAGTAGCTGCATCCTTCCCCAAAAGTCTTATTCTTGTCCCTACTCCTCTGAGATCTTCTGTGTTCTGCCCAGCCAGCCTCCTTCCTAACCAGACGTTTCTACTTCCTCACACGCATGGTGTAATTTTCTTTCCTATGGAAAAGCCCTTCATGACTTGGCTGAAAGATAGAAGGCATTTCCATAGATATAAATGAAAATTGCAGCATGTGTGTGGAGGAAGCACAGCCTAACCAGGAGACTTTAGAAGAGGAGCATGTGCTGTGAATGGTAACTTCATTAAAAGTACATAACCAGAATCATACTTTTGTAATAGGCATGTGGAATAACACAATATAAAAACATTAATGAGCAGTTAGCCATTGCAAATAGGAATAAAAATGGCTTATCACAAGAACAAATGTCTAGCCATTGCTGATGGAGAAGCTTACTTTTGTTAGAAGTACACATCAAAGGGGACCATCAGGCTGCAGTTGCTGGCTCTTTTGTGATGTTTTACTTAATACATGTTATATTATCATTCATATTAGATGTTCTAGCTTATACAGTGCATTATTCTTACAGATCAGTGACTCACTAAGTAAGGGTAAACATGGCAGCCTCATAACATACGCCTTCAAAAACAGGATTGTGCCTGATCATTTATCGTGTCCATCTGGTTGTGAGTACTACTTAAATTCTCCGGCATCTTTCTCCTAGCCCCCCCTCCCCCGATGGCATTCATCTTTCTTTTGCTCCCACAATTACTGGCCTATGGTCATTTAAGACCCTCTGGCCTCCAGTCTCACTAATACCAGGACACTATCAAAGACACAAAAATAATATTTGTTCACATCTAATACAGGCCTATTGTTACATAGTTAAATGTTTCTGATTAAAATTCAAGTAGCCACGCATAATGATATACAAGAAATAAAATGCACAAATTGACAATGCTGTTTTTTGCTAATAGCAGTCAATCCCATCAGTGTTCAAGAGATAATACATTAGCAGTAATTCCAAAGTATACGTTAGTACAGCTGGAATTTAATAAATTCCTTTTAATCTTCCAACATAAAAC
The DNA here is from genome assembly GCF_000935625.1 of Nanorana parkeri. Taxonomy (NCBI): domain Eukaryota; kingdom Metazoa; phylum Chordata; class Amphibia; order Anura; family Dicroglossidae; genus Nanorana; species Nanorana parkeri. Next base: position 238,986 of record NW_017306610.1, on the reverse strand, counting down.
AGAAATGCAAACATTGCATATACTGTATTTAATATGCAGCTTAACCAATTAACAGTCTCTGCCACTAAGCAAACCCATATACTTAAACGACTGCTACAATATACTCAAGCATTATAAATGGGTAGTAGCAAATTGATTTGCATGTAATAACCGTGGCAATAAACCTTCCCTTCCTACGTGCAATTTTTCCAATCTGTTAATGGAGTGGACGTTTAGAATCTATTTTTCCCAGAAGGGGACTTACCCAGCTGGACATCTATAACACTTGGCTGGTTCTCCACAGGGAACAATGGTTTAGGAGGCTTCGCTGTGAGTAAAGCTAGAAGAGAAAACAGGAGACTGTAATGGAACTCGGAGACAAATTACAGGATAGGAAACATTCTATCATGCAAGGCATTTAATTTTGCTACACTTGATACAGTGTAAACATCATCATAAAGTCTGCCTGTGTTGACTGTGAAGCTATCTATACAGAATATATTAAACAGCGAATTTTCAATCCCAGTGAATTATTATAGATAGGTCACTCTGACAGGTGCATTTACCAGATACAATAAATTTAAGACAGAAGTGGTCTAGGTCAAAATTCGACTCCTAAAATTTGACACAGCAGACTCAAAAAACATAGTCATTGAAGCTGCTGCTATGTGATTTTTAATGTACAACAAATCAAAATATTGTTTGAGACCAGCTTTGGTACTAAGTAAATGTTAGGGCATATATAAAGAAAATGTCCTTTTTTAAAGTTAAATATTAGAAATGTAACTTGTTTTGGGAAAAGGGCATATCCTTTTTTTAGTATATAAGCACAAAAGGTAAGCATACTTGTTCAATAAATAGTCAAGTTGTTTAGCAGCATACTACAAAGAATGGGCATTACACCATTATTTTTTGTAACTACAGTCTCTGCACAGTACTTTCAGTGCTGAAAAGAAATGCAAATTACATTGTGGAAACCCATGACCTTTAGCTAAAAGCTACCCTAACACAGACCTCTCCCTTTACCTAACGTTTTGTATGACAATGTAGCCCAGTGAATACTGTAATTTAATAGAACTAGTCAGGCACACCCACACTCTTATACAAAACACAAAAATTCCCCAGCCTCAACCTGCCAGCCAGCCTGCAACCAAACAAGGAACCCACACTCTTCCCAATTACTACAGGTGTACATAAGGATGTTTTTTTTTTTATGAGGTGTGTGGCCATTACGCCTCTCTGCCAACACATAGCTCTAGATTGGGAAGGCACTAAGGCACTAAGAGAAAATGGTATTTGAAGACATTTGGAGGTGAAAATTGGTTTGAAATCATAACATATGGTGCTACAGGGTATAAAGAAGATAAATGGTAAGACTCAAATTGGCATCAACATGTACTCTAATCACAAGTAGTGGTTAGTCACATTCATTAGGCCTAGTTTAGTAATGTTGAAAACATTTCACTTGTCCAGGTGTCTTCCTCAATTAAAATGAGTGTAATATACCCCATCGTTTATAACCACATGTAAAGTCAGGAAGCCACTTGGGGAAGTGAAATGTCCTCAACATGCACAGAAATGCACCCCTACAGGGCATCCCACATACATGGGGGAAGCCATATTTGTTTATTTAATATGTAGTCACTGCTTATGTGTAGTTGTAAAAAATGATTGAGATTTTCTGTCGCTTCTTTCAATGTAAGTCAGGCTTTTAAAATGGGAACGTCACATCAAGAAAGACTTTAGGTTATAAACTGTAAGAATCACGCGAAACATCTGCTCACTAAAAATACACTATAATTTCTCTTTGATGAATAGCATAGGTAACACCACAGCGATTTCTTTTTATTCTATTTATGACTATAATTTTAAGATCTTTCATAATCAAGCAAACTTTAATCAAGTTTCAAGCAGTGCTGAATCTTACTGAAGCCTGCTAGCAGCTTGTTTACAGTGACAGACAGCACATCTATTTAGAGCTGTGTTAAAAATCTTCAAACTGGAGCTGAAGGTTGCTTTAAAAGCTTTAACAAAGCTGCCTGAAGCTTGCTGGAAGCTTTGAAAATACTTTGTAAAAGCCTGCTGTAAACACTGCTTGCTCATTTAAACTAAAATCTGTGTGAACAAAGCCTGACAGTTAAGTGTTCCTGTTACCAGATTATGAACAATAAAAAATTACATATTCTTAACGTGATATATAAAAGTTTTAAAACAAGTCATCCTTGACCTCTCTGGCTGTTGGTAGCCATGTGCAGCTAGATTTCCCTTGTTCATAATCAATGGATTCCGGTTTAGTGTGGATGGTGGACTCTCCAATGCATCTATTGTATTCAGGCAGCCTCAGCACCCTCAACTGTCTGAATACTTAAACAGGGACTGCATCTGATAAGATGCAGTCACTGTTCAGGCAATACATTTCCACCCAGCTCAGTCAGTTTTTAAATCAACTTTTGGCCAGCCATGTGCTGAGGACAGGGCCACCTTTGGCTCGAATTTCAAATGATTTAGTAGTTTACACTGTTACAGCGTACTGACATGCATTATGCTGTGTGTTGCCCATAAGAATGAATGGCGCTGCAGCACACCAATGCATAACTTGAGGTTCTAGCATATTGCAGTAACACAATCAATAACATGCATTGCAGCAATACACAGTGTGGACCCAGCCTTGACTACATGGCTCCAGCAAAGCACTGTCCAGAGACTATTTTGTCAAGTGGTCACCAGTTAAGTTTAATAGTTCCCAGCTGGAACGTGCTTAGGTATAAACCAGTCTGATAATGCTGCTTTGAAAAGCTTATTAACCTTATATTTGTGAAAACATCAGGAATACCAGCACTGTGGTTGGATGATGCATTTTAGGAACATATTTAGGATGCATGTCAAGCAACTGCACAGCTAACTCGCCATGAATAATTCTAAGCAATGTATGCCTTTACAAGGAGGCTAAACATTAAGGCTGAGTTACTAAAAAAGTTCAAGAAAAAGAATGTTCAAACAATAGCACACTTCAATGAAACAATCGTGTCAACATAATATCCTTGTTAACTTATTGCATCTGAACATGATTGGATAACTGAAGTGAATATTCACACAATTTATTGTGTTAACAATTTCAGTTCTAAGTAAATCTGCTGCAGTATCACTCAGATAAAACATCAACATTTTTCTGAGTTGCTTCAATTTGCCATCATACTGTATATAAAAAAGCTAATTGTACATAGAGACTAGAATAACTTCAGTGACAGTCTACTAAGAAAAAAAATACTATTTGCACAGAAGCTGTTTTGGGTGTTTAATGCTGCAGTATTATTTTTAGGCTCTGCTGTCCTGTCAGAGAGAATTGTTTTACTAGCTACGGAAAGTGTCAGCAACAGCAGCACAGCCAGTACTGATAGCAGGACCCGAGGCATCACTCAAAGTTACAAGCACCAGATGTCACACACTGCTATGTAGACCTACACAATGTCATAGAGCTATGGGCACTCTATCAAATAGTGGACTTGCTTAGGGTTTGCCACATTATCCATTGGCTTAAGCGTCCGCAATATGTTTATGAGCTATTTGCAGAAGTCTGGACTATTTTACATTGGTGATGTTTTAAAATTAAAACAATATTCATAGAGAAAAAAGCAGTTCAACGTTTTTCCACAAACCACAGCGTACTTGCATTGACTTTAAAAAATGAATAACCAGTGAGTTATTTATATTCACACTGATCTATGTTTTGATATTTTAGTGGCAAATATATTGTATAAAATAGGAACCAAATAAAAAAAAAAAAAAACCCGAAGACACTGGAACTATGCAAATATGCATATAACAGGGGTAGGCAATCTAGGTGATCTACCTGAGCAACGTTGAAGAGATCAAAGATCAGAAGGGTGCTTTTTATAAAGGAGATAACCTAGCAGGGTCCCATTTAAAATAAAGGAAGGTTTGAAGGGTCAGGACTAGGTAGTGCACAGTTCAGGGGGTCTGTAGTATGCAATGCAGACTGCAGGGGTCAGGAGAAAGTAACGCAAAGTATAGTAGTATCATAAAGTTAGAGGTCTGTAGTAAGTAATGCTAATTTCAGAAGTCAGTAGTATACAGAGTGCAGTGGTTAGTAGTAAATATTGCAGAGTGCAAAGGTCAGAAGTATGTAATACACATGGTGGTGAAAACCCACCATCTGTCACACTACATTTAGCAAACCCAATAGTTGTCACCCCACATTCCGGACACCTGCCAATTTTTACTGACGAACAATGCCAAGGTGAACTGTGATGCAACAGTGCGGAAGACAAGGATTTTGGGTGTCCTTGAGGTTCTGTTGGTGTCCTGCTCATGAAATGTATATTTGACAGATGGAGTGAATGGAGGGAATTTATCAAAACTGGAGCAGACAAAATCTGGAGCACTTGACCATAGCAACCAATCAGCTTCTCTTTTCAGTGTGTTCAGTTAAGCTTTGAAAATGAAAGCGATAGACTGATTGGTTACCATGCACAGCTGCTCCAGGTTTTTGTCTGCTCAAGTTTTGATAAATTCCCTTCAATGGTTTATTAAAAGAAAGACTTTAAAACATTAGAGAGGCAGCCACCACTACCACTGCTCCTCCTTTGAGCAACCAGGGGGATCAGAGACATGTTAGCCACCTTTCTAGAGATTGGCAGTATCTCCTCCATAGCACCTCTTCCATTTTATGCTCACCTTGGGATGGCAGGATGGGTTTTTGCCATTTTACTTTAAAACCAGGGATTAAAAAGTGTGGCTAACCAGTAATGGTTCCTCTCCTTCATGGCCCAGAGCCTGAGGCGCTTGTGCAGGCACTGCAAAAAAATTGCGCCCATTCTGCAGCAAAGGCCCCCGATTACTCAGTGATGCTGAGAACAATGGGGTCCTAAATGATCCTACTACAACCACATACAACTCCCAGGGTTCAGAGGTATTACGTAGCCCTGGAAGTGAGCCTCTGTCCTCCTCATCATTCATTGTAAAAAGATGCTGCAAGCCCTGAGACACCAGGAAATACTCCTCTTTCTACTGCTGTTCTTCCTCCTCAAGGGCACATAAAAGCCCTGTTAAAAAAAAAGTGAGTTTGTCTCTCAGATATGCTGTCCTGAGAATGAAATATAACTGTAGTGAATAGTGAAGTGACTGTGTGGGATGACACATAGGAATAAGTGGGTCTGTTTCTCATATGTGCTGTCTTGAGAATGAAAGGGAATTGTTCTTGGTTTGAAATGTGCTCCGCAATAGCCATCCTATTGGTTTCTTGGTACCTTTTCAAAACCTAAGATTCCTTACCAGATTCCTTCAGCCTACTCTACAGACAGCACATGCCCTTTAACAATTAACTTTGTCCATTTCAAGCCCCAAAAACCTGTTGTACATACACACACTAAAACAGAGACAAAACATACACACACAAATACCCCCCCCACACACACACACACCCTAATACACAATAATACACCCCCTCCCCCCGCACTCACACATAAAATAAAAGAAAGAGCCCCCTCACCTGTTTAAATTTTTTGCAGGGAGGGGCCACATTGCCTGGTGGTCGAGTGGGAACCTTTCCTTGCTTCTGGCTGGTGCACACTGTCTCCATTTCATCTGACACATTCCCTGGTGGTCCAGTGGAGGATTAGTACGGTCTGCACCTTTGGCTGGTACAGACATTACTAATCCTTCCTTTCGGCCAGCGCTCAGTGAAGGCTGTCAGAGTGCCATCCAAAAGGAACTACTGAGTGCCAGCACTGTCAGGAGCAGCTATGCGGTCTGCATCTGACAGAGATGCAGACCATATAGCTGTTCTCACAAGTCATGTACACAATCAGTGACTGCATGCCTGACTTGTCAGCCAGCTGCGGGCCGCATGGTAGCGGTTCGCTGGCCTGCTCGAATTGAACCCCCGGGCCTTTACTTTGAGACCCCTGCAGGCAACAACCTGAAGAGATTCGATAAAGCAGACAAATCTTCCACACGTGTTGTATATAAGGGAGGACAAAACCAACATCACAAGAAATAGGATTTAACTTTGAAGTAACTAAATCATTAGAGATCAGCATCAGCTATGAAAGAAGGGCTGCAATTTGCATTTTGATATATTGTAAAGCAAATTAGCCATTCAGAAGCCACTTATTTCCAAGTCCAAAACACATGGGAGCATAACCTAGTATAAGGAGCACAACCCTCACCCCCCCAGGAAACTCTGTATGCAGAATCCTTTCAAAATTATTGAATTATTTTACTATAAACAAGCTGCTACTGGACCTCTGAAGGTATGCTGTAGTATCTGACACCAAGCCATCAGTAGCAGATCCTTTCAGTCCTGAAAGTTACGAGGTGGGGCATCTATGGATCGGACTTGATTGGATTGAGATCTAGAGAATTTGGAGGCCAAGTCAACACCTTAAACCCGTTGTGTTCCTTAAACCATTCTTGAATCATTTTTGTAGTGCAGAAGGGCGCATTGTGCTGCTGAAAGAGACCACTGCCATCAGGGAATACCGTTTCCATGAAGGGTGTACATAGTCAGCAACAATGTTCAGGTAGGTGGTACTTGTCAAAGTAACATTATAAATGTGCACAGACTGCATTAAGTGGAATATGTGCTCCTCACCAATATACTCACTAGCAACAAATATTTCACATTTTGCTCCATTTTACAGGATAAAATGCTAGCAATTGCTAGGACATAGTGAAGGTAAAAATCAGAAAGGTTGGAGAGAAGAAAGTCTTTTAAAAAAGTTTGCCCATCTCCAATCTGAACCGGGGCGGACTGGGCCGGGGTGCAGGGTGGCAATTGCCCCCCGGGCCTCTCTGATGCCTTTAAAAACAGCCACTGCCGGCGCCGCCGCAGCAGTAATCACTCTTTTTTATCTCTCCACTCTCGGCCGCTCTGCTGCAGTGGCCGAAAGGGGAGAGATAAAAGAAGTGTTTCCGCTGCAGCGGCGCCGGCCGTTTTTACAGGAGGAGAGGAAGTCTTTGCTGCCCGTGTACCGATCGGGCTCCCCGGCGGCCACGGACGGCAGCAACTTTCAGCTGCTATAGGCTGGGAGGGAGACTGCACACGATTGGCTGGCAGCAGAGTTATGCTGCGCGGGACCAAAAGGCAGGAGACACCACAAGGCGACTGAAGGCATCGCCTCAGGACATGCAGGCAACTTCACTGCTCCTCCCCTCCCCCCACCACCAGGAGAGGAAGAGAAGAGGGCACAGGACCTGAAGAAGGAAGGCAAGGTACCACTGTAAGTACCTGTTCTTTCTGCGTGACCTCTGAACTGCGTACATACTGACCGCTGACCTCTATATTCTCCCACTAGCCTCTGCACTGCATACATACTGACCACTGGCCTCTACACTGCATACATACTGACCTCTACATTACACCGCTGGCCTCTGCACTGCGTACTTTCTGACCTCTACACTACACTGCTGACCTTTGCACTGCGCACATACTGACCTCTACATTACACTGCTGACTTCTGCACTGCGTACATACTGACCTCTACATTACACTGCTGACTTCTGCACTGCGTACATACTGACCTCTACATTACACTGCTGACTTCTGCACTGCGTACATACTGACCTCTACATTACACTGCTGACTTCTGCACTGCGTACATACTGACCTCTACATTACACTGCTGACTTCTGCACTGCGTACATACTGACCTCTACATTACACTGCTGACTTCTGCACTGCGTACATACTGACCTCTACATTACACTGCTGACTTCTGCACTGCGTACATACTGACCTCTACATTACACTGCTGACTTCTGCACTGCGTACATACTGACCTCTACATTACACTGCTGACTTCTGCACTGCGTACATACTGACCTCTACATTACACTGCTGACTTCTGCACTGCGTACATACTGACCTCTACATTACACTGCTGACTTCTGCACTGCGTACATACTGACCTCTACATTACACTGCTGACTTCTGCACTGCGTACATACTGACCTCTACATTACACTGCTGACTTCTGCACTGCGTACATACTGACCTCTACATTACACTGCTGACTTCTGCACTGCGTACATACTGACCTCTACATTACACTGCTGACTTCTGCACTGCGTACATACTGACCTCTACATTACACTGCTGACTTCTGCACTGCGTACATACTGACCTCTACATTACACTGCTGACTTCTGCACTGCGTACATACTGACCTCTACATTACACTGCTGACTTCTGCACTGCGTACATACTGACCTCTACATTACACTGCTGACTTCTGCACTGCGTACATACTGACCTCTACATTACACTGCTGACTTCTGCACTGCGTACATACTGACCTCTACATTACACTGCTGACTTCTGCACTGCGTACATACTGACCTCTACATTACACTGCTGACTTCTGCACTGCGTACATACTGACCTCTACATTACACTGCTGACTTCTGCACTGCGTACATACTGACCTCTACATTACACTGCTGACTTCTGCACTGCGTACATACTGACCTCTACATTACACTGCTGACTTCTGCACTGCGTACATACTGACCTCTACATTACACTGCTGACTTCTGCACTGCGTACATACTGACCTCTACATTACACTGCTGACTTCTGCACTGCGTACATACTGACCTCTACATTACACTGCTGACTTCTGCACTGCGTACATACTGACCTCTACATTACACTGCTGACTTCTGCACTGCGTACATACTGACCTCTACATTACACTGCTGACTTCTGCACTGCGTACATACTGACCTCTACATTACACTGCTGACTTCTGCACTGCGTACATACTGACCTCTACATTACACTGCTGACTTCTGCACTGCGTACATACTGACCTCTACATTACACTGCTGACTTCTGCACTGCGTACATACTGACCTCTACATTACACTGCTGACCTCTGTGCTGCGTTATACTGAACTCTATATTACACCGCTGGCCTCTGCACTGTGTACATACTAACCTCTACATTACACCACTGACTTCTGCACTGCTTACATACTGACCTCTACATTACACCACTGATCTCTGCACTGTGCGTTATACCACTGACCTCTGTGTCACAGTGCTGTTCTCTGCACTTTGCGTTACACTGCTAACCTCTGCCCTGTGCATCACACCGCTAACACTGCATTACACCACTGACTCCTGCACTCTGCGTTATAAACTCTTCACAGAAAAAGCAGAAGGAGAGCGGAGCAAGCCTGGGCGCGCATGAGTCCTAGCTAGTGTTATTACACATGATTTTTGGCACCTACAAAGACCTTCAGACCAGCGATGCCCTGACACCAGTATTGGTGAGAGTGCGCTGATGCTAAAAACTGATACCAGTGCTTTAATTTTTCAAATTGATTCGGCTGCGTTATGTCCTCCTTACAGCTCTTCCCTTGCCCGCACATCTCCCCCTGCTGAGACCCTCCCCAACCCTTCTGAGACCCTCCACACACCTCCTGAGACCTTCTGATCAAGACATCAGGCTTACACCGCATAGCAGCAGCAAAAATTATGTAGCAAATGAATATACTATTATTCTGCACTGCTGTATAATGTATTGCTGGAATTTGTAGTCCTCTATAGCTGATGGTATTATTCTGCACTGCTGTATAATGTATTGCTGGGAATTGTAGTCCTATCTAGTTGATGGTATTCTACATTGCTATATAATGTGCTCAGATTTGTAGTCCCTCTACAGCTTGGAGTCAGTGGCAGACTAGCGGTCGTGTAATACACTGACAAGGTATCCCGCTGCTACTGGTGTACTATAGTTTTCCTCAACCCAGAAATGTATCTACTGCGTTACTTCCAGGTGTGCATGGAGAAAGGGGGTCATTCGAATGACACGGCCCCACCGTAAGTGACGCGGTCGAGAAAGTTTATAGAACACTGACTTTGACACTGTCTGGCTCCTCCCACTATCCTACCAACAGCTCACAGCCTAGAAGTTCGGTGGCCCACAGTGGGTCAGAGTGCCTAAGTACCGTACATGAAGCGGAGTAAGACCAGAACAATTTAGGGAGCCCAGTGGGAGGAGAGTACCATCCCCCAGCCAGTCACCCCTTTCATGGACCTCCTACTGAGTCCTCACATCACCCGACCATTCACACAACTGTTACATGGATGGCAAAAGTGGCAAGTGGGTGCAGGGGAAGAGGCAAAGTGGGAAGTGGGCCAAGTCGCTGCACCATGGGCCTCTGGGTTGTACTTGCCCCCTGGGCTAAAATTTGCCAGTCAGCCCCTGAATCTGAAGCAACAAATCTCTGGAAATAAATTACAACAATAATTCCACCAACCAATTCTTTAAAAAACACAGCTTTTATGTTTTCGTCACCCTTCCCCTCCCCCAACAAACCCCATTGCAGTTGTATTGACAGAAATAACCCACACCTGGCAAGCCAGATTTACTGTACAGTTCTCACCCCAGTTTAGAACTGAGACAATGAGCACTGAAGAGGCCAGGCCTCACTTCACAGCAGTGTGCACAGTATGGCAGGTCTGAAAGAGTTTCAGGGCAGAATATTCTGGTTGCCATGGTGACCTAGATTTCTCTAGCTCTGTATTTACAGTGTGGTGGCTATGCAGTTTACAGGCATAATTGCATTTTTGACTCACCTGTTTGAAATCTCTGCATACTGCGTACATAGGTACTACAACATTTTTGTGTATATTTTCAGTAAAATAAAGCCACTCTGGTGTTAATTCTTTTATTAAAAGCTTGCTGGTATGTTCTGTTCAAAATGTAGTCTAGTAAAAGTGTCTGAATACTTTGCAGGGAGTCACACCACTATTTTGGTGGCTTTTATCAATGAAACATACTGTCATGTTAATTTCTGGATTAAAAGCTGGCTGGTTTCTCTCTTCTTAAAACTGCCAGCTAGCAAAAGTGCTTAAACATATAAAGTCAGTGTGTATAGAGTCAGTACAATATATATGCCATTTTTGTAAAATGATACACTATTGTGATTTCTTGTTTAAAACTTCCCTGGTCCCTCTTTTAAGCTATGAACTATAAAAAACGGCTTATATAATCTAAATACAGCCTGTACAATATTTCTGTTTGTTTTCTGTGAAACAATGCACTCAAATAATGCACTCAAACTGATTTTTTAATGAAAACCTCCCTGCTCTGTTCCTCTTAAGCTGTAGCCTACTTAAGCTGCTTTCATAGTTTGCATCGAGACTATACAATTTTAGTCTCTAAAAATCTGAACATTGATCAAATGGTAACAAGATGTTGCATGCATCCTGAATCAGGAGCCACTGACATAGTAAAAAGAAACACAGCTTCCCAGGAATTTCATACTCCTAGATACTCGTTGATGGATGTGGGTGTATCAGAAATCACAAAGTTGGGACACAGCTGTGTTACTGCTGCATATTGATCAGACAAACATTTGTGGGTCTGGTTGCTGTACACTCTTCTGGCCTACTGCAGCCTACTGGAATCTAGTACTTATCCAAGAACCACTGCACCACCAGAGTTAAAAAAGAAAAACAATAACACCAAAACCAAAGTAATAACAGAAGTTATTGACCTATGAAATTAGGTATGAGTAATTGCCCAACTTTTATTATTATTTTTTTTTTAGACACTTTTATTATTTTAGACAGAGATATTTAATGAAGTCGATACCAGTTGACTGCACGATAAACAGGCTGGTATTACTATAGCAGGGGGCATATACTCGTAGCCTTCCTGCCCTGAAAATATATCTACCAGTGTCTAGTTTGTTTAGCCGGTATTATTAGACAGTGTAGATTATTTATTATATAAAAAAAAAAAATCAAACTGCTGGATCCAAACCTGGTGAACTTGGATCACAAAAGTAGATCTGCAAACTTCCAGAGGAGCAGATTTTACCTTATGTGTTCTATTGTAATATAAATATAAAGCACAAGAACATTTTGAAGGAATGATGCTTTCATATCACCTTTAAGTTCAAGGATATCTGCAGTGTGCAGTTTATGACATTTTTATCTGTTTGACTCCTTAATTTTTTTCTTTTCATCTACTGGAAAAGTAAAGAAGTGGTGACGGATGAGGCAGGGACCCATCATCCATCTTAAACGGACAGCTAAAGCTTTAGCATGCAAATGAAACCTATCATTCTTGTCAAACTAAAGCCATAACACCAAAGACTGCAGTCCATGGCCAATTAATATTCCATGACCAATCAGACCACTCATGCACAGGGCAATCCATACTACAGTGCAATCTTACTGACAAGACTTATTAGCTACAGTAGCTTTCTGTTTTATTACATCCAATGGAAGGAAATCTATATCTTACTAAATACAAAGCATGTATATGGCCAAGCACATTTCCACAAATTGCTCGTTGGAAAAGCTGGCAATAATCCATTTGATTAGTTCATAAAATTATTTATCTTCCTTATTCTTTCATTTAAAGGAAATAATATATATTATAGGGAATGTCTTCCCAATATACAACACCTGTGTGGGAAACCAAATAAGGGAAGCTTATGACCTCCTTACTACATATAGACACCAAAGCACTAAAGTGTCCCTGTGGAAGGTAATTCTCCTGGGTAGGTAATGACAGGCGCCCTAATTGCACCTATCAGCAATGTAAAAAAAGGCATTACTTTTTCTAGATGTCTTGGGAGAAAAGTGAGTAGAGAGAAGGGTAACCATAGCCAGGAGAACAGTCTCACAATCAGGGTTAAAGTGAAATTGCAAACCTGTTTAGTGTGTATTGACACCCTAACAGTGAAAAACACAACAATACCTTTGAATTTTTGTCTTCTTGCAAGTTTTTTGCTTCTTTGTGTGCTTGATACATTCAACAATAAACCAGCTGTAAAGACCTGGCGCTTTAAAAAAAAAAAAAAGTCAGCATCTGCAACACTCCATAAAACCACTTTATAAAACAAGAACTGACCCGAGAATGCCAAAATTCACATAAGCCAGGCTTCGCTGCTTTCTCATATTCGACAAAGCCAAAGGGGACAGACAATTGATCTGTCAGGGTAGTAAGAGTTAGACACAGTTACAATATAACTATTCACCCTCTGGAGGAAGACCTGTTAAAGTCACCAAGATACCTGAGCATTGGGAGAAGATTAGTCTTGCAGCAAGACAATGACCCCAAGCATAAATCCAAAACTACTGTATACAAGTTTGCAGCTTAAAAACAATGTTCTGGAATGGCAGAATCACAGCCAATATCTCAATCCGACAGAAAATGTATGGCTGGACATGAAAAATAGCTACTCAACCTGACAGGGATCAAGCAGTTTTTAAAAGGGAGATTGACTAGATGTGAAAATTTGTTGAAGACATTTCCACGCGGACTCTAGAACAGCAGTTTGCAAAGAATGCAAAATCTCAAAGCATCCCAGTCTAAAATGTAAAAGTACAAATTAAAAAGCAAACAATCTAAAAATATCTTTAGAAGGGTCTTCTTGCAGGATCAGCATCTTGCACGTGCACAGAAGTTAATGATCGCAGCACTCAGGACATATCAAGAACGCACTACATTGAGGCAACTCGTATATGGTTTCTATATAAAATTTATTTCATCCTGCTTTACATCTGAGTGCGGCTGATCTTGTCCAGCCTATTTTAGCCACTTCCTGTCTACATGCACTCACTCCAGTGTAAGCAACACATCATTGTTTAGATCGGCTTCCTGATAATGACAAACATGGTCCATGTCTGGGCAGTGTGTGTCAGAATTGCAGCTTTGTAGACTTCCACTAGGTGCGTGTGCGTGTGTGTGTGTGTGTGTGTGTGAGAGTGAGTGAGTGAGTGAGTGAGTGTGAGAGAGAGAGAGAGAGAGAGAGAAAAAAACAACACAGTAGAGCAACTGGAAGACAGTTGTCATCCCATAATAAGAAGTGCCTGAGAAAATACATTTATTCAATGCTGTAAATTTGAATAGAATAAAGACAACTTTTGAAAGTTACATTGACATTGAAAATTGTATACGAGATTGTAAAGTGACTGGGTCTGGATCTACTCAAATCTAATTCACATATGCTCACACGGTCATAAAAGATAAGTACTGAAAATTCCTGACCTAACCACTAAAGATAGGATATATACCTCCTGAAGGACACCAGTTAAATTTCTGGACATATGTATACACCATAGAAATGTCACCTCACCCCACACATGCTCCTAGCGGGATCAACTGTCTGTTAGTTTGGTCTGTAAGCTGAATTTCTGAAGCTACTGCAGGAACAGGAAAAAATTGCATTTCTATTGCAAAGGTATCAAAAGCAGTATTGCTTTTGATACCCAGGTAAAGTGTTTCTGGTGATTAAAAGGTGGGCCAGTAGCAGTGGTGATTAAAAGGTGGGCCAGTGGCGCAATTACCGCCATAGTGACCCATGCCATTGCTATGAGGCCAGGGGAAGAGGGGGGCCCAGCAGCGGAGGTGGAGGAGTCCGGGGCTCTGCAGCGCTAGTCCAGCAGAGGAGGCTGGGGCCCTGCAGGACCGTTCTGACAGTGGAGGAGGACGGGGCCCTACAGTGGTGGTCTGGTAGCAAAGAAGGAGGCTGGGGCCCTGCAGCACTGGTCTGGTGGGGGCCATGAAGGAGGAGGCCGGGAGCCCATCAGCAGAGGTGGAGGAGGCCGGGGCCCTGCTGCACTGGTCTGGCAGAGGAGGAGGCCGCGACCCTGCAGTGCCGGTCTGGCAAAGGAGGAGACTGGAGCCATGCAGGACCATTCCGGCAGTGGAGGAGGAGGCCAGGGCCTTGCAGTGCTAGTCTGGTAGCAGGGAAGGAGGCCAGGGCCCTGCAGCACTGGTCTGGTGGGGGTCGTGAAGGAGGAAGCTTGGGCCGAGCAGTGGGTGGCTCGGGGCTGACAGGTAAGAGGAGTGCACATGTGCAGGGAAAGCTACCCTGACAAGCCCACCTGAGACCCTACAGAGCCCATAGAGAGTCTCAGGTGGGCTGTACAGGATCCATGGTGGGCTCTGCAGGGTTACTCTCAGGAGGGCTGTGTGGGGTCTCAGGTGGGCTCTGCAGGGTCTATGGTGCACTTCTGCAGCAGTCAGCGGTGGAGTGATTGCTTCTTTGGCTCTGACTTCAGGAGCAGAGCTGAAGGGAGACCAAGATGGCTCAAGAACATGTTCTGGAGGTAGGTACTTTTTTTGTGGGGGGGCCCCATATAAAATCTTGCTATGGGGCCCTGTGATTTCTAGTTATGCCCCTGGCCAGTAGTAAAAATATTACCACATATGGGAGCTAGTTTCCTTATCATTCACAAATTGTTCTCAGTCGAACATCACTGTAACCTGTTTTTCTGCTTCTATGCTACTAATTTGATTGTCATTTTAAACATCCCGTCGAAGTGCTAACTTCCTGCAAAATGAGGCTGACATTTCAAAAGGTTCTACTATTTGTTATTTAGGGTGACGATTCATATCCACAGATGTCCAAAATTAACAATTTAAGCTGCATGAATATTTCACAATTCTTACATAACAGCAACAGAAATGTGTGGTTATTCCCCCCAGCATTTATCTCTGCTGTTGGACAAGCACAATGTGCTATGCTATTGAAATACCAATGCTATAGTGGAACTCCAGGCAAGACACTAGATACACAATTGATATACATATGAGAAACAGGTTTACCTGCCAAAAGGATATGTAATTCAGCTAGTCTTCTGATTTATATACATTTATATACATACATATCCCGTCTGCTTAATGGGCAGTGAATCAACATTCTCATTGTGGTATATACTATTTAAAATGCTGCAAGTCTTTCTTCATATCTTGCAAAAAGATAAGAAAGCTCACAAAGACAACTTTTCTGATATAGGAAATAGTGACTGTCTATTGTTGTTCTGGTGACTGCAGAAAATTGTTCCCTCACTTTCAGTTCCAGCAACAGGGGCGTAGATAAGGGGGGTATAGGGGGTCCAAACCCCCCCCAGAGGGTCCTGGCAGTGGTGTAGCAAAAGGGGGCAGAGGGGGGAATGTGCTCCCGAGCGGCCGTTGGGGGGTGTTTGTATTATCTGTGATTAGTCCAAAGTCCACTGTGTTGCAAAGTGCAGAGTCTAGTGCTTTCCTATGTCCCAAGTCTAGTGTGTTCCGAAGGGTCTGTGCACACCTAGATGACACATCTAGGCATGTCAATCGTGCACGATTCTGCCCAGTCAGTAGTCGCCTAGGCGTGCACCGATCGCGCTGTAGGTGTGCCATTATTTTCTAATTGCAACCTAGTCGCCGGGTGGATTGCGCTAAAACAGCCGCGTGTTGTTTACCTTTTTTCTGCGATTGCTGTACGGATGTCACCCCATTGAAATTGATGGGCGCGCACGGCAATCGCGGCCTGCATTGTGCAGGACCGTGCAATCCCAGGACTCGCGTTCTTGGATCATGTAGGCCTGCACCAGGCCTGAGTCTACTGCATTCTAAGTCCAGAGTCCAGTTCGTTCTGTACTGGAGGGCAGGCTCATAAAGAGAACCTGTCCCCTCCGAATGCTATCACACAGGAACTTGTTAACCCCTGTGTGATAGCAATAAAGTTAAGTGAAAACAAAATTTAAATTAAAAAAAAACTGATAACATTATTAATGATAATAATCCGCAGAGCCCAACTTGAGACCCCCTAATGATTATACGGCACAATACAGAATACCAGCAGCTATATAGGAATACAACAAATGCCAGCAATAGTATATTATACTATAATGTACTATTGCTGGGATTTGAAGTTCTCTGTAGCTGCTGGTATTCTGCATTGCACTGTATATAATGTACTATTGATGAGATCTGATGTACTCCTCTATAGCTGGTGTTATTCTCCATTGCGCTGTACAGTATAATGATTATACGGCACAATACAGAATACCACTGACCAGTTATAGAGGAACACCAAATCCCAGCAATAGTACATTATACAGGCTGTTTAATGTATTATTGCTGAGATTGGTTGTTTCTCTATAGCTGCTGGTGTTCTGCAGTGTGCCGCTATATAATACAGCGGCACAATGCAGAATACCACCGACCAGTTACATTTTTTTTTTTTTTCAAACAGGAACATTAAAAAGGTTTAGATTCTCCCCATGGTGGTGGTGTTGGGGGGTTCCCTCCTTTCAGTAATAATGTACAGTTTATGGCTGTCATAGCAGCACATGCCCAGGTCTGCCCTATAGGAACACTGGGGGTGATATACTTCAGGAGTCTGCAGCAGAACACAGCCAATGAGGACTGTCTGGGGAATCAAATATTCAAACTCATCTATCACCCCCAGGGTTCCTATAGGGCAGACCTGAGCATTTTATGGCCCGCATGCCATATCTGGCCCTTTGCCTCTTCCTTTCTGGCCCACGGCCCAGACATGGGCTGAATCCTGACCTGCGCTCGTTGCTGAGTGACTTACTTTGAATCGTGGGCCCTTGATTGTTAGCGGGCAGCGGCGAGTCAGGAAGCTCACGGGGAGGAGAGGAACAGAGGCATGTCCTCAGCGTGTGCGGCTTGAGTGGCGTGGGCGTGCGGCTCGTGTGTGGAGCCGCGAACAGACAATTAAAGTGATAGCCGACTAATCGACAATGGAAAACGTTGACAACGTTTTCCATTGTCGATTTTAATCTACTAAATCGAATAGTTGTTGCAGCTCTACTTCTGAGACTCAGCACAGCCCTCCTGAGACTCCGCACAGCCATCCTGAGACTCCACACAGCCATCCTGAGACATCAGGCCACCACATTGGAGCAACACAGAGTACGTAGTTTCATATTATTCTGCGTTGCTATATAATGTATTCCTGAGATTTATAGTCCTCTATAGCTGGTGGTATTCTGCATTGCTATATAATATATTGCTATATGGTGGGTCAGTGGCTTTAGACCAGCTTCTGTTCTCCCTCCTGAACCACCATGAAGTGAATGCTTGAAATCCCTCAAGTCTCTCCTCCGTGACAGATTAGAAGGGGCAATGCCTTGAAAATTGAAACAAGCCCAGAAGTGGCTCCTAAATTAACAAAGCAGCACTGGAGAATGAGGGGATTTGAAGGTGGATCAGGAGGGGAAAACATAGGCAAGGGAACAGTTTGTCTAGAGCATTGAACTATTGATTGATTTGTGGGGGCACTAATGGAAGAATTTCCCACGGGCGCCTATTTTATTACCCAAATAGAGCTTTCTTTTGGTGCTATTTGATCGCCGCTGGTTTTTATTTAATTTTTTTATATAAATGAAAAACGACAAAAAATTGTGGGAAATAAATATTTTCAACTTTTTGTTATACAAAATATCAAATAAAATAAAATGTCTTCCTAAAATTAGGCCAAAATGTATTCTGCTAAATATTTTTGGTTAAAAAAAATCCCAATAAGTGTATACTAAGTGGTTTGTATGAATTGGTACCAATTATAAGTCTTTTGAAAACATGGTTTTTATCCATATGGTGTCGAGCAACAAAATCGGTATTGCTCAGGGTAAAGGATTGGTTTAGGAATGATATGGCCGGTATATTTTTTTCAAACCTTGGTGTGTCTGCTAGATAAGATCTTATAAGTTGAGCAAGCTGAATCCCCCCCCAGGAAAAAAAAGTATCTACGGCCCTGTCCAGCAACAATGTTCACCAGGACAAATAGAGGAACAAAGAAAGCAATACAAACCTGCTATCGGTTCTACCCCCTCATGTTAAAGAAAACAATAAAAAAGTTTTGGTTTAGACACAAAATATTTACATACAATGGTCAGCATTTCTAATAATTTGTTTCTTCTTGCTATAGGTTGAATTTCATGGACTTTTTTCAACCTGAGTAACAATGCAACTATGTAAATTAGGGATGCGCCGATACCGTTTTTTCGGTACTCACAGATACAGAGTACCAATACTTCCGCTATTATGGCTTCCCGGGCAATCAGGAAGCCGGGCAACATGCCATTTCCCGCCGCCTGGCTTCTTGATTGCTCAGGAATCCGGCTCCATGCTGTTTGGCTCGGAAGCCGGCTTCCCAGTCATTCATCATGAAGCCGGCTCCCCGTCCAATCAGGAAGGTGAGCAGCGGGTCATTACCCGCCTCCCGGCTTCCTGATTGGCCGGGAAGCTGACTCAATGCTGTTTGGCCAGCTCAGTGCCGATTTGCTGGGAAGCTGGCTTCCCGGCCCATCAGCATCAAGCCGGCCAAACAGCATGTCAGATTCTTGGCCAATCAGGAGGCCGGGCGGCAAGTCATTACCCGCCGCCCAGCTTCCCTGATTAGCCAAGAAGCCAGGTCCATGTTCCCTCGCAGCACAGCCGGTCGGAGGAAATATTCTGACTGGAAGTTTCAGTATCGGAGCACCGATACTAGTATTGGTATCGGTGCATCCCTAAGCAAATATTTGAACAGTTGTAAAATCACTATGCATCTTTTATGCCAGTAACAGAACAAAAGCAAAACATCTAGACGATGGAGAGAACTTATACATCAGTTAAGAACTTTCACACAAAACAGGGAACGCTCACCATCGGGTCCATTAAAAAAAAATGATTTTGGTTAACAGTGTGGGGTCCAGACTGCCTTGCAAAGCTTCATTACTGTCACCACCCTGAGGAAGAGGAGGAGCCTCAAAACATGTCAGTGGAAGTGATTGAAGTCTACACAGGTTTATAGTCTGTAACAGTCAACGGCATTAAGTTTTGTTAAGTACACAACTGCCTGCGTTGCCCCTTGGACTATTTATCCCCATGAGTCAGCTAATAATGGGAGTTTTAACTGCCTGTGGCACCTGGTGATGACTGTCTCCTGTGATTTGACTACAAACTGCTTGTGAGTGTGATTCTTTTTCTTTGTTTTATTATTGATATGTTTGATCTGCACTATCTGGTGAGCTTTGCTGGTTTTCTTTTTGTTTTTCTTGTAGTTAGGAACTTTCTATAGAGTCAATGTTGATATTGGGAACCCTCACTTCCCTTTTAATGTAGAAGCTCACATTCCTACATTATTATAACAGCATAGATGCGTTTGATGGCTTCTTGTGTACTAAACCCAGGGGAAACCAAGTACCAGCAGGCCTGCTTGCCTTGGGGGGAGTGGGGACTGCTACTATAGGTGAAGCAACACTAAGCCAGCTTTATTCCCTGACTACCCAAACAGGAGTGTGCATTATACTGTCTTCTTGTGTTTGTGAATGTTTCACAGCAAGGACCCTACATTTTTAGTCCGAGCCATGAGTATAAAAATGAACTTGCATATTAGGTTATATAGTATCAGATCATTACAAGTGATGGCATAAAGGAATACAAAGAGAGAAAAGGGCATACAGAGACTTTATTAGAGTGGAGTGAATATGGTAAGGGAATGAGGATTGGGGTTGAGGGTATGCAGACAGAGACAGCTGCCCAAACAAGGGATTTAATTTTCAGCTCCTTTTTAACAACCTTAAAATGTTCCTGATAGTTCTATTTGCCAATACCCAAAACTGCATCTTTAAAATGTATATGCCCCAGCCTTGGAACATATAATCCACTCTATTATTTCAACAACAAAAATCTTCACAGTGATGCATTCCCTCTGTGACCTTTATAGCAAAGTGGTTGCAATTGCTTTTGCTATCAGCGACTAAATAACCCTGGCTGCCGGAGGCTACAGCTTAAAAAAAAAGGCCTAAGCGTAACAGGAAATTCATGGGCTTGAGTATAACCTGACCTTCTCTGGCTTACTAATGGTTTTCAGTTCATGATAAAACACTACAAATTAGAATGTTTTTATAACATGGGTGCGGTGGCTACTTGTAATTATAGACCAAGAGAAAAAAGTTTTTATGTAGTAAACTTATCACTGCAAGCTGTTATTTCTCTTGCAAATGTAACACATTGCTCATTATTATTAAATGTACTTGGCAGAAAGTAAAAGCACAGTGTAGGTTTATTATGTTTTCAAACTAGCCTGCCAATGAGTTATGACTCTGGAAGATTATGAAATTAATATTTGCAAAAAAGAAACATTAAATATTATCAGTGAACCAGTTGCCAAGAGTAAAATAAATTATTATAACCTCAAGGTCAAGCGATTCATCTCATTATGAACTGCCCTTGAATTTTATTCTTAATTAAATTAAATCTGGAACTTCTTGACTCCAGTCTGATGTCTTGATATGTTTTTTGACTGTGGTAATATGTTAAAGCAGAATCATTTTTTTAAATTCTTTATTCTGTCTTCTTAACCCAAGGTTTAATAGGACATGACTAGCGATGATGGTGGTGTTGGGACCTTTAAGCAGCAGAAAGATATTGCAGTGGGAGTCCTAGAGAGACATAAGCTACCAGCAGGTGCTTTAACAGAGAAGCGGACGCCAAACACAGAATAGTTTGTATAGCTTGGTGTGATGTGTGCCGATTTCACCTTTCTGTATGCCATTGTTCTTAATGATCTCATGATTTCGAGTTGGTCAAAAGTTTAGAGCCCAAATCCAGCAAAAATTATGTCAGGCTTTTAAGACACAACAAAGACACAGGCATAAGTAAAAAAACAAACAGAATTTTAATTCTTCCTTATTCTTTCCAAAACTAAAGCATGTTTGCTGAAGTTTGGCTGTATAATGTAAATCCAAACAGGTTTTATTTCTTAGTTTGTGGTAGAGTAGGACAGTATTTGCTGCTGTCTGGTTCCTTGCTTAGAGGTACTACCACCCCATAAAAATCTTTTTTTCATCTTTTTTTCAATTCCATGAGAGAGGGTTTAGAGGTGCAGGGACTCCTTTACCCAAAAAGAACGGGTACACTGAAGTAGCAATAGTATCAAGGGGCCCTTTAAGAGCAGATTCTTGGCAATTACTGGCTCTCTGAGAGCAGCCAGGCGGTTCTATGGCCCTATAAGAGCAATCACAGTTGGAGTGAATCTCTCTAAAAAATATGGTTCCTGTCCCTTTTAGAGCAGCCAAAGATACCTTGATCTGAGGGCATTCAATCCTTTTTACAATGTCCAGATGGCAGCTTCTACCCTGCTCCTCTGCAACACTCTTCAGCAAGAAGATCCTTTTCTAGGCCAACTTCCTCCAGATATCCACTCCAGCAGAGCACCTTAAATCCTTGACCCAATGGCACACGCCTCAGGCTGGGGAAAGGCCCAAATGTAGAGACATTCTAAAACACACATCGTGCCTAGGCAGGCCCCAGAAGGAGAGAAAATCCTCTGGAAAGGTGACCTAAATATCAATTATCTCTCCAAACCATACCCCTGAACAACGCCATTATGGATTGATTAGGTCAGATACATATTCATAACTCAGAGATTAACCTTCCCACTGTGCTTGAAATCAACCCACTGAGATTCAGGAATTCCTGCAGAGCCAAAATAAAGGCAAACAACAACTCAGGCTGGTTAGATCAGCCAAGCAACACATACAAAATGTAGCTAGGGACACAACCGCATAGGGCAGGGTCCCTACATGTGTTTAATATCTCACTACTTGCATTCAGGAGAAAGGAAGGCAACAAGTGATGTCACTGTGTAGAAACAAAAAAGACATGAAATATCAGTTTTGGGCAAAATATGCTGCTAATGGTGGATAAACAACACACCACATTTTTCAAATAAAAAAATAATGTAATAAATGTAATAAACAATATTAAGCAATTAAAGATTATTCCTATAGCAACAATGTTGCTAAATTCTTTGAGTATATACACTCCTTCAAGGACAACTGGTTTGCAAAAGTCATGAAAGAGACCATATACTGTTTTTAAAACTTGAACAATCATCCCTTCAACACCATCTGTTACCCACATATATTGCAGATTGTTAACACCGTTACACTGCTAATTGGACAACAAAATATTATATTCCTGCTATATCCTACTTTCCAAGCTTGCACACTCTATAGGGTATGTATGTGTCTGACACTGGACTCAGGATTTTCTCTAAGTGACTGCTGTCAAAGATGTAGTTACTGAGGTTACCTGGAGACTGTATTGTGTTCTGCATGGTGCTTAATATGCTCAGTGGCACATTTCAGTCTACCATAATGTGTATTGCATTGGAAAATTCAGACACAATCATTTGCTTCTTCAAAAGATGCATGCCATGTATTTGTAATGAGAAATTTGGCTGCCCATGTATATAATAGTTCAATTGGGCTTTTATATTATTAATACTAATAGAGTTGCCCCTATAATGAGACAACCAGAGATTTCTGTCTAAGGCGGCACCTCTTTAAGACATGAAGGAGGTGGCAGGCACAGCAGAATTTTGGCAGTGAAGTATGCCTGCCTGCCACCCCCTGCACTGTGTACATTACATACACCTGATCCCAGCACTCTATACATTAC
Organism: Nanorana parkeri; assembly: GCF_000935625.1. Classification (NCBI taxonomy): domain Eukaryota; kingdom Metazoa; phylum Chordata; class Amphibia; order Anura; family Dicroglossidae; genus Nanorana; species Nanorana parkeri. Next base: position 215,773 of record NW_017306610.1, on the reverse strand, counting down.
AAGTGCCTGACCCCTGCACTCTCCTTACAACCTGCATTCTGTACATTATGTTATGTTTTGTGTTACATAGTTCTGACTATAGTGGCTCAGCTCCTTCAACAGAAGATGTCAGGAGACAAGTCAGCAAGTCGACGATATGAGGTATGCTTGGGCAGCATTTAGTAATTTTCTCATACTCACTGTTTTGACTTTCAACTGTATAGCCAGGCAGAGTACCTGTTGGAGGTATTGTTAACATTTTATTGCTTAGTATCTAAAACACAATTTTGGTTACATTTTGGGCACTACCAACCTAAGCTATGTGTGTAAAAACTAATCAATCTAAGGACTGACTTATTTTTAGAAGGCCTCATTCCAGAGGTGGATTCCTGTCGCAAGAATATGTGGATTTGTGTCAACATTTTTACTAGCCATATTGCCTGGGTGGTGAATGCATGGGAAAATAAAGTTGGTGATGATAAATGTTGAGTGGTATTCTGGCTCAATCTTCAATGCGCATAAGGATAATCAAGCCATCAAATCTGACCATGTCATTGAATTCTTTGCTACACCAAGATAGGAAACTGCAGGCCTTTTGGTGATCGCGCTAGCTTTATTATGCCTCCTATTTTTAAGGGTGCCCAGAATGTCCTTTCTCAGTGCCCTTTTCACTGCCATGTTTTGTTTTGATAATGAAAGCCAGCCAGCCAGCTGCTCTTTCACAAATACTTTTTTATTTCATTCTGATATCTTCGAAGACCAAGTGTCTTCTAAAAAGCAGAACAAGAGTAATTATTTTCTGAATATCCACAACACTTTTAGAAAACAAACACACACTAGTTGAAATTTCTTGTAAAAGTAGCTATTTTTTGTTTTATTAGAACAAAATGAGGGCACTGTAAATTGTGTCACGCAAAAATAAATATTGTTTCCAGTGCAACCTATGATGAAAAACAAATGTTTTTTTCACTGCAAATTAAGACATGGATAGAAAAGATATGGTTAGTACACATAAACAACAACTTTTAAAAAATAATGCAAAAAAATTACCAGTATTTTTGTCCCCCAATGACTTCTGCCAATAGTCACCATGAGCCACAAAAGAAGCCAGAAGAGATAAATGACAGCCAGCACTGATAATTATCAGTACAAGATTATGCTGTCGTTGACAGTATGGCAAAACAGATTAAAGGGTCAGTTCACCAAAAATTGATGTTTCAGCTAAAGAGGCAGTCCTTGGTTTTTTTTTATAAGCTTTGGATATCTTAAACAGTAAGATCTCCCAGGCATAATGTACTGTCCACCTGGGAGTTTTGCCCTCCCTTTACATTTTCCAATACTGCATTCTCTGTAATATAAAGTATAAAAAGGAAGTATAAAAAAAACCGTCAGGTGGTTTAACTCTCCGGCATCTACCAAAATGGAAATATCAGTAACTAGTGATACAATCCTTCTTGGCTGGCTTCTGGAAGGGGAGCAGAGGGAACAGAGCAGGCTGTGAAAGCTACAAGACAGCATGGAGAAGAATTCAAGATATCTTCCCAGTGTTGAAACTTCACAGATAACAAAATGCACACGAACTGCCAGAAGCAGGCAAATATTCACCTTCTAATGATAAAAAATGTTTTAATGCTTGAGCTTTTAAATCTATTTTCGAATCGCAGCAAAATCCGCTCCAAAAAGGGTCCTGCTGTAGCGACGCACGACCCGCGACAGCAGGGCCCTTTGCCCCATTGCCAAGCATTGGAGAGCGATATCGCGCGGTAAATAGCCGCGATATCGCGGGAATTACCGCGCGATAAATCGCTCAGTGTGAACAGGGCCTTTTCCTTTTCTAACAAAAGGAAGTATTCTGCAGAATGATACATCACTTCTGCAGGCACAGTGAGGGTTATTCAATCAAATGTTGAAGTGCAAAATCGGCTTTTTTTCACAGAAACTCCCACTGGCTAAAATTGCTGTGTTTTTGTGGTAGTGTTGAATCAGCACTGTGAAGAGTTTGCAGCAAGTAAGACTCTTGTGTCTGATGTACATCAGCAGCATTGAATATGGCAGCAGGACAATTTTATGGATGCTTAGTAAAAGTAAACAGTATTCAGTCAGATAGAAGTAATTATAAGCATGATCAGTCAAGACCCAAAATGTGTTTAAAAATTATAGATTTTGACTTCTTTTTACCATACCTTATAGTTTAGAGTGAAACTTAAGTCTAAACTTAGTTCTTAGTTTTGAATAGTTCTGTGGAAGGGGGGCCGGGGTGCTCTTGGAGCATCTGTCAGGCTTTTAGGCAGCCTGTGTGCCCATTGGGGTGATTTCCCATCTATGGTGGTTGCAGGAACAGAGTGCTTGGATATTTTCATTTGAAGCAAATGATTCCCATTTGACTCCTTTATTCATTCATAAGCAACTTTCTGGCCCTGTTCACCAGATTCAATTGGCACAATCCTACTCCCAGACCTAAATACTATGATTACAAACCCCAAACACAAAAGCAAACTGGGGACCCCAGACTTTTTGTCCTATCATTTGGCTTCTGTTCTAATGCACATTATTGACCAAAATTGTTATGCAACCCATGAGAAATGAGTTACACTTGAGCTTGACATCTATGTTGCGCCCCTTCAGGATGCTGACCCTGGCTACCAAAATCCCAAGTATGCCAACTTGGCAATAATTCAGCTTTGATTAGGGACACTCTTGCAGTCTTCTATGGGGCTGTGGAGTGATTTAAACTCTCAATACCAAACCCTCTCATCCAGCTCTGAGATAGCACCAATTTTGCCACCTGGCTAAGACCCTATCCTTCAAACTGGAATGCCAAACCATACCTTTGGGTCATTGTCTATGACCCTCATGACAAATCCCTCCAGCATGCAGAGATTAAGGTGTCTGAACACCAACCCCTAATCCCCTTGTGGTCATATAATGAAGAATGCACAAATAGCCAACCTTCATGGATCATTACTCACATTTGAAAAAGACTGCCATTTTGGCTCTCCAATTTGCCATGTTGTATCTATCTCTTTAAACTACTAAGATAAACAACTAACACAGAAAGGATCCAATATGTAAGATCCAACACAGCTGCCCAACTGACAGCTGCCTCTTTGCTTGCAAGTGAGAGCCATAGCAAATCATGGCTACCCCTTCCTCTCTCCGTTTCTCCAGTGAGCACCAGAAGAACATAAAGCGGAGGGGGGAACCTGTTCTACATTGAGGCATGGCACTGAGAGCTGATTGATCAGCAGATACATGATTGATTAGTTCTGGGTGTTAGAGCCAACCTGGGACAGCTGCAGTGTCCCATGCTGGCTCTAAGCAGTGGGGAGAATATGCTTTACTCTCCATGTACACCTCTTGAAAGCCTTTTTACTCTCTTGTTGTCTTGCCAATTTGGAGAATTTTCTTTTTATCCTATTTTTCCATGTCCTGACACCAAATGTTGATTGGTTATTATTATATGTATGTAAAACTTTAAGACATGGTATGACATTGCTGTACTAGAATATAAGTTTGTCACCTGCCTGGCTGTGCAGTGTGGCAGCTTTGAGTGAATTACAAAACTGGCTGAACAAAAAAAAACAGTTGGCAGGTAAAACTGTAGACATATATGTATTTCAATTGAGCAATGATTTGTTTGTCTAGATTTCCACTGTGAGTCCTTATGTGTGACTGACACACATAACTTTACATGGCTCAGTATAAGCATTTACTTTAATGTATATGTCATGATACCTAACAGCTGGTAGGTCCGTTTTAAGCCAAATCCTGCGTGTTTGGTCTTCTGATGCTGTTGCTGTGCAATAATGAATGGCTTTTGTTATAGCAATGAATGGTAACTGTGTTGCACAGAAAAAGTAGAGCCCAGCCAGAAGATTTTGAATTGGCAAATGTGCCCAAGTGCAATATAAGAGTTTATTTCTGTGTTACAATACACAGCAAATATAGTATTTAAAATTGTTATTTTCAATAAATCATAATGTATGTGCACACACAACCCCTACTTTTAGGCTGTGGGAAAGTGCAGCTAAGCACATGGGCATTCAAATAATAATGGTGGGAGATGCAACCCATTCTGTTCAGAAACAGAAAACATAGTTTGATTTAAAAAGTTTAATAAATCCATACCAAGCAAAATGTTGGGGTGAATCCTAATTAGTTCTCATCAGTTTGAATATGTCTGTTCACAAATATTTATTCTGTTAAAGTGATATAACCCACACTAGTGCCTCCTACATATGCAATAACAGCTACTAAAACTTGACAGTTTAACAAGTCATTTTTTTTAGATAACGAAGTCACAATTTTGCCAAAAGTGATTTTGGATCATTGAAACCTACCATGCATGAAGGCATTTCAGCCTCTACATCTGTGAATGATGGGCAGCATTAGTTTAAATTACATATTTTTGTCAGTGTTACTGGCGCCCAGCGACATCGCAGAACCATTTGTATAAATTGTAGCTTACCTACTGAAGGATTACAAAAATATATGGCAACTATACTCATGTCTGAAACCATTAATATAGTTAAAATATGACATCTGTTCTTTAGGAGGACTAGGAAGTGTCTAAAATACTATCATCAATGAAAACAAATTCACTAGATATATAATTTAAATAGCAATAGAAAGGAAGATTTCAGGAGACGGCATAAAATATATAAACACAAAGTAAATAGCATACAAGTAGAATGCAGCTGGTGGAAGTCAGCTTAGCTAGATACAACATTTGGCAACAGTGAAATGTAGTGTGCACTGTAATAGATTCAGCTTTGTCTGACAGAGTTACTACAAGCTGAATTACATTCAGTCTTTTAGTAACTTGTATATATTTATTACGCACATGGTTGGTAGTTTTGTCTTAGACAAAACAATATGGCGGGCTTTGCAATGATGACATGTTTTAACTTTAATATAAAAAGTGGATTGCAGTAGGGCATGCAGTAAGTAAAGCCTAAATTCAATGCATAGTGTTTTGTATATATTTTCTTTATGATCTGACCAAAATATATTCTGCAAAAAAAAAAAAACTTTGCTTAGGTCTTGTAAATATGAAAGATTGCATATGAATATTTCACATTTAGTCATTTTAGTCATCAGGTGGAGCTCTAGGCTTCTTTTCATATGTTGCCAGGTCCTAACTTGGTCCTGCTGGTTTGTTTTGGTTTATTTAAAAAAAAGAGAATACCATTAATTAACCAGCCCCTCCCCTGTCACGACAGAGAGACGTGACAGGATCGAGAAGTGAGTGAACGCCAGTATGTGTTCGCTCACCTCCCGATCTACTGAGCCGACCTGTGACAATCTCATTGTCACAGGTCGGCTAGAACTATGAGGTGAGTGAAAAGTGAGGTGAGTGAATGAACAATAGATTTCCACAGGCAGCCTCCGTTAAGATAAACAATATAATTTCCTTCAATCCAAGCTTCTCTTGTGGTTTGTTGAAATATTGTAGTATGCCATTTGGGTCTTTACTTGTCAGGGCATCTTGGCTGGACACCTATTATATAATATGAACAACTCTGCTGTACATTTTCGTCCATTGGCACTGCTACTGAAATAAAGGTATACAGTTGAATAGTTTCCTTCAGGTTGCCATGCTTGTTGGCCTGCTCTCCAATTATGGGTATTTTATTACTGGCTGAACACTTGTGGGGTTGATTTACTAAAATTAAATAGGCTGTTCACTTTACAAGGGAATTTGCACTTTGCAGGGGTAGTTTCCCTTGGCTTGGTGAATGAGGTGATATTTCACTTTGCAAAGAATACCCAATCATGAGCAAGGAAAATAAAAAAAAACAATATTATTGCTTGTACATGATTGGATGATGGAAGTCAGCAGACCTTCACTTCATTCACTAAACTAAGGGGGTCTTCCCTTCCAAACAGCCTATTTGCCTTTGGTAAATCAATCCCGTAGGTTTAGAACAGCTAGATAGCCAATGTCTACTTTCCAGACAGGTTTGTATATTTATCAATCTGCTTTGTTGTGTAGGGAATATTTACTTTAGCCTTCATGCAAGAATGTACAATACAGTGGAACACATGTACACAAACACACAATTGAAAACAAATATGGGGACTGTTTTACATTTCATAATTTTTCATATCGGTATTATGCCGATATGATTAACATACATCTTTCACACTACACTGCAAAGATAATACAATTTTAGAGTTTGATTAATTATTCCTTTGTCATTTGTTTGCTCTTTGAATAACTACTATCTATTATCACACATTTGAGACCCCTGTCCACCTGCCACTGCCATTGTAAGATCCTTAAACACACACCCTTCTCTTTCAACCAGGAAATTGTGCTAGATTGGCAGCATCATCAAATTCAATAAGGGGAGATTAGCTCATGGGATGTAACCACACACTCTCAGCCTAATTTGTAATGTGCAGGTAAAAGTTGAAAGATAAAATATACAGAAAGATTTCAGGCAGTTATATCCGCAATATTTTGCAACACTGTCAATGTTTTTAATTATTACATAACTGTACTAATCAATGGCTCTTATTATTTGCCTGGAGTTGTGCTTTTATTTTTGTTATTTTAGAGCATTTTCTAGAGGCTTAATTGTTTTGTAAAAAGCAAGGGTGGAATATACCTTTACCTGCTTCATTCTAAACATCCAAATGAAAATGTTGCCATAAACGATTAGCTTGGAAGTACAACCGCTTAATGCAAACTGGATGAAAGAAATACAGACTGGTTATTAGATTAAAAGCGTGTATAACCTGCAATGTGTTGTGTACACAAATCTAATTTAGAAATGACAATTTAAGCACTTTATGAACATCACTGACACAAGGGAAAGTAATTGCTCCTTCAGAATGGAGATTTATAGAACTGTCATACACATAGAAAAGCTCCAAATTAAAGCGCTTGAGGAGTTCAGAGTGTGTGACAAAATTCAATCCAAGAATTGTCAGCTGGTTAAATAATACTATCTGAATCAACACTCTGTCGGGGATCATGCTTAAACCCTTTTCACACAGTGGAAAATGGCTACAAATATAAAGCGACACTTTCAATACTGCAAGACAATCAGCAAAGCTGACACTGAATAAGACAATGTAAATTCATACACTATAACTATTAACAAGTATTCACAAAGCAGCCACCGCTCATATTCCTTGACCTGAGGTCACACAGCCCCTCCCTCTTGACGATGCAGGCAAAAACAAGCATTGTCTACTACAAAAATAAAGCTTATTTACTCCTCTGTTAGGGCATTTTTATAAATAAATCCATATGCGGCCTATTGTGTACGTAGAATTACAGTGATCCTACCAGGGCTCACAATTATTGAAAATTTACCACCACTTGAGTTCAGGTGGTTTACCATTCCATTTCCAGTGCATTGGGAAGCTGCCCAACAACCATAGAACCCTGGAGGACTCAACTTCTCCTTCTTGGGACACCTTCAACGCCACCCACCAACCAATAAGACCTATTTTTATGTCACATAGTTACATAGTATTTGAGGTTGAATAAAGACACATGCCCATCAAGTCCAACCTATTGTGTGTGTGTGTGTGTGTGTGTGTGTGTGTGTGTCCTGGCACTGTAATCTATTATTGAGTTTATGGTCTACAATGACCCCCAAATCTTTCTCCGTTTCAGACTTCCCTAGCGACATACCCATTATTGTATAACCCATTTGCTTATTTTTTATCCCAAAGTGCATAACTTTGCATTTATCGACATTAAACCTCATCTGCCATAAAGTTGCCCACTCCCCTATTCTATCCAGGTCCTCTTGTAATGTTATACTATCTTGGTCTGTTTCTATAACCCTCCCAATTTTGGTATCGTCAGCAAACACTGAGATTTCGCTGTTTACTCCGTCCCCAATGTCGTTAATAAATAGGTTGAAAAGCATGGGTCCCAACACAGAACTCTGAGGCACACCGCTAATGACACTAGCCCAGTCTGAAAGGGTGCCATTTATTGATACTCTCTGTACCCGTTCCTTTAGCCAGTTCTCTATCCATGTACACACCCTTCCATCTATGCCCATAGCTCTCAGCTTGTATAGTAAGCGTTTATGAGGTACCGTATCAAAAGCCTTAGCGAAATCCAGATATACCACATCCACAGACCTCCCTCCATCCATATCTCTACTTACCCCCTCGTAAAAAGTCAGTAGGTTAGTCTGACAGGAACGGTCTTTCCTAAACCCATGCTGATTATCACTAACTATACCATTAGCCTGAACAAATTCTACTAAATAGTCCTTAATCATTCCCTCTAGCAGTTTACACACTACCGATGTAAGACTAACTGGCCTGTAATTCCCAGGTTGGCATTTTGCCAACCTGGGAATTGTCCAATAAAAACAATCTCATTAAATACGAGTTGACAGGTAAGGCTGGGTGCAAAGTTCCAATACAATGACATCTCAGATTGGGAGAAGCTTCCCAGGTGCACATAAATAACATTCAAAAGTAATCGCAAGCACTATGCACTTAAAGCTAAACTCTAGGCAAACAACTAAATGCATAACTGAAATGTGTATATGGGAACTGATTTTCCCACCAAAGGGTTTGTATTCCTGTCTGTTCAGTCCTGGTATTTACAAAACACACCAATGACAAAATAGGAGGTAAATGGAGTGTCCTAAAAAAGGAATTCAGAGACTTAGGTGCTAGGCTGAAGGAAAGGACCTCCACGGTGGTATTCTCAGAGATACGGCTGGTGCCAAGAGCCACTCCGGAGAGACAGCGCGAGTTGAGGGAACTTAACAAGTGGCTCCGAAACTGGTGTCGGAATGAGAGCTTTGGTTTCATGGAGAACTGGGCTGACTTCTCAGTCGGTTACTGGCTCTTCAGCCAAGACAGGCTGCATCTTAATGGGAAAGGTGCAGCATTTCTGGGGGGAAAATGCTTAGAAGACTGGAGGAGCTTTTAAACTAGATAATGGGGGGAGGGTAAAATAAAAACCAAAAAATTAAATATTAAAACAACCAATCGTGATAGATAACAAAGAAAAAAAAAATAGGAGTAAATAGTGGGCTCACTCCAGTCAACATAGTCAAAGTTGTAAATCAAGCCAACTTAGAAAACATACTCAATGTAGTCAATAAAGCAAATCTAATTGCCCAAGGGGATCCAAGTAGGATTGGACCATCCATAACAGGTACAAATAAAAATAGTAGTGGGGAGCAAGAGGGGAGCAAACGTTTAACCAGTAAAAGTACAAAAATGAAATGTATGTTCACCAATGCTAGAAGTTTAGCAAATAAAATAGAAGACCTTGAAGTTATATTACTCGAGGAGTTATATTACTCGAGGAGGACTACGATATAGTAGGAATAGCAGAAACGTGGCTAGATAGCACACACGATTGGGCTACTAACATAGAAGGGTACAACCTGTACAGGAGGGACAGGCTGGCTAGAATGGGGAGGTATGCATATATGTTAAAAATAACCTCATTATGCAGATCCATGACGACATCTTGTCAAGTGGAGGAGACAATGTGGAATCTTTATGGCTAGAACTAGACAGAATGGACCCTAGCCGTAAAATTATTGTGGGTGTTTTTTATAAACCTCCAAATATAGGGGAAGAGGAGGAGGCCCACCTACAATCCCAAATAGAAATAGCGGGGAAACAGGGTAATGGGAGACTTCAATTACCCTAGCATCAACTGGGCTAATGGAACTTCCCAATCGGCAAAGGCGGCCCGTTTTCTTAATATGCTGTGAGCCAATTTCATGGATCAGATGGTTGAGGTCCCGACTAGGAAACATGCAATCCTAGATCTGATCATCAGTAATAATACGGAGTTAATTGAGGATATTGTAAATCGGGGAGACACTGGGTAATAGTGATCACAAGGTGATTGCTTTTAACATTGGGTGTAAGAAAGGGAAGGGGGATGGGCGGACAAGAAGCTTAAACTTCAGGAAGGCTAACTTTGATAAACTACGCAACATAGTGGGTAAAATCGAATGGGAAAACTTATTTGATAAACTATGACCAAAAGTGGGACTGTTTCAAGAACAAATTAAAAAATGCTATAACCAGGTGTATACCGTTGGGTAACAAAAGTAAAAGATCAAAAACAAAGCCAATATGGCTAAACAAAATGGTAAAACAACACATTAAAGAAAATAAAGTGGCGTTTACTAAGTATAAAATGGAGGGGGCAGTATTGACATTCCAAAACTACAAAGAATGTAACAAAAGATGTAAACTGGTAGTCCGGGCAGCTAATATTGAATGTGAGAAATATATCACCGAAGTTAGTAAAAAGAACCCCAACATTTTTTATCAGTACATAAACAGTAAAAAGGGGAGAAAGGAACAGATAGGCCCAATAAAGGACATAAATGGGTCGTTACTCACAAACGACAGGGAGAGGGCCGAGGCCCTAAATACTTTCTTCTCGTCGGTATTCACAGAGGAAACAGACGGGTTTAATGTACATGAAAACACACAAAATTTACCAAGTAATACACCTGAGTGGTTGACTGAAACTGGGATACAACAAAGGCTTAAACTACTGAATGCACATAAAGCATTAGGACCTGATAATCTACATCCCGAGGTACTCAAGGAACTGAACAAGGAGATAACGAGACCATTGTTCCTCATTTTTAAGGTATCCGTAAGGGCTGGTAGAGTGCCAAGCGACTGGCAAAGAGCTAATGTGGTACCTATTTTCAAAAAAGGGTCAACATGCCAACCGGGGAACTATAGACCAGTTAGTCTGACATGCATAGTATGTAAACTATTAGAGGGAATAATTAAGGATAACCTAATGGAATTCGTCCGGGATCATGGCATAATAACTGATATGCAGCACAGATTTAGGAAGGATCGTTCTTGCCAGACCAACCCTGCTGACCTTTTACGAAGAGGTGAGTAAAGATATGGATAGGGGGAGGCTGGTGGACGTAGTATATCTGGACTTTTCCAAAGCCTTTGATACGGTGCCACAAACGCTTGTTATACAAGCTAAGGGAGATGAAATAGTGTGCACGTGGATAGAAAACTGGCTACAAGAACGTGCACAAAGAGTATCAGTAAATGGCACCTTTTCAGAGTGGGCTGAGGTCATGAGTGGCGTGCCCCAGGCTTCTGTGCTGGGTCCCATGCTTTTTAACCTATTTATTAATGATATTGGGGGGGGAGTGAATAGTCATGTCTCAGTGTTTGCTGATGATACTAAAATTGGGAGGGTAGTAGACACAGACTTAGAGATTATAACATTACAGGAGGACCTGGAGAAAATCGGGAAGTGGGCAACTGTATGGCAGATGAAATTCAATGTCGATAAATGTAAGGTAATGCACCTTGGAGTTAAAAATAGGCAAATGGACTATACACTTATGGGTGTGTCACTAGGGAAGTCGGAAACGGAGAAGGATTTGGGGGTCATTATAGACCGCAGATTGAAGAACAGCCTGCAGTGCCAGGCTGCTGTAAACAAAGCAAGCAGAGTCCTGTCTTGCATTAAGAAGGGAATGTATTGCAGAGACAAGTCTATAATTTTGTCACTTTACAGATCACTGGTTCGGCCACATCTGGAGTATGCAGTCCAGTTTGGGTCACCGATACTCAGAAAGGATGTCCTTGAGCTGGAAAAAGTCCAGAGGAGGGCAACCAAACTTATTAAGGGGTTTGAGCACCTGAAATATGAAACAAGGTTGTTAAAATTAAATATGTTCTCTTTGGAGGTTAGGAGATTAAGGGGGGACATGATGTTCCTGTATAAACTATTCAAGGGCGACAGCAACATTATTAACAAATTGTTTACGGTTAGCTCCATAACAAAGACCAGAGGGCACAACCAAAAATTGGTGGAAAAAACTTTCAACACACAGGGCGCAAGGGGTTCTTCACAGTCAGAGCGGTTACGGTCTGGAACTCGCTGCCGCAGGAAGTGATCTCGGCTAAGAGTGTGGAATCATTCAAGAAATTGCTGGACGAGTTCCTCAGAGACCATAATATACAGGGGTACAGGTACGCCTAAGAGAAAAATCCCACATGGACTAATACACACGCACACACCTGTTCAAACATAAATGCATACACACAATAGGTTGGACTTATGTCTTTATTCAACCTCAAATACTATGTAACTACTATGTAACTGTGTAACTACTATGTAACTATGTAACAGATTCAGGCTCGTGACCGGTCTTCACTAAATTAAGCAATAAGCAATGAACCTTAGTCACCTTCCTGCCCCCAGCTTATGAATGGACAGTAAAATCGTAAAAGAATACTGATGAGTCATCACTCGAAGCTCACCTGATTGTCCCCAAGTGCTGACTCTCCCTCTACCGGGGGATTACAAGAGGCTGAAACAAGTCACAGTTAAAAAACACACAACTGCATTATGTAATGTAATTTCGTATCTGTCTAAAGTTTAGCATTCAGCAGCAGGTTCACTTTAAAGTTAATCTGTTGCATGTATATAACAGGTCATAAAGGAAAAATCTCATTAAAAAAATAAGCATCAAACACTAGAAAAATACAACATATTTTTAAGAAGTCCATGTTTGCTTCCTATCTTCATTTTGTTCATAATTCATATTGTTCCAATGAAAATTAGTACTACAGTGGCGTGTCAGGGATGCTGGGGAAGTGCATTGGGGCCCACTAACTTTGTGACATCATAAGGTTCAGTTGTTATGAAACAATAAGTCCTAATATGATTATATACTTGAACAAGTCTATAAAAAAAAAGACAGACAATCTACAGATTATGTATTTTAACTATACTTAAAAAAACACCTCGCTACCATTACTCAGATAAACACTTTACCACTGTACATAATTCTCTGCATGATACTGTGCAAGAAATTACAGTCCATACTAAATAACCTGTTATAGCTATGTCAAGCATTTCTCTGCCTAAGAGGAAGGACTGCAATAATCTGATGTGTGTAAACAGAGATCCCACAAAAATGTAATTATGCATGCACACTATAATGCATTTATAGACTTGTCCTTAGTGTTACTCATTTTTCTAAATGGTGTTATTTCTGTAATCACATTTGCACAGTATATGATTTATGGTAATTGCAAGCTCTTAAGCAGGAACCTTATAAATGCCTGGCTGAATACCTTTTTTTAGCTTTATCATTTGATTTTATTTGGAAAGGAAAATTCAACTCCATCAGTTTCCAAAACACCGGAACTCAGTGACATTTACATATGTACAGTATGTCATTACTGCACAATACTGGACCATGTTGAGAAGCAACCCTGGCATATAAAAAACAATCAGTTACACCTATGTCTGTGTGGCCAATGTTTATAATGACCAGTGATGCATGAATGTTTAAGTACAGCACTATTTCTAACTGCAGCACAGTAATAGGCCTCGACAGAATAATCTGATTGGGATTTTTTATTTTATACTAATCCAGAGCCATATAAAGGGGGCGTGTAGCCCACAAAAGATCACATTAGTTTACAAATGCTTTTAAAAACACAAGCCCTTCCAGCCAAAGCCTAACATGCATATGCCAATCTGAGCCTGCTGCTGTGTAACCAAAACTTATACAACCATGCTTTTGATTTTTTTGGTAGATAGAGTTGTATTTAAAGTGGCTGATTAACTAATATATAGTCTACATGCATTTTAACCTACCTAAAAAAAAGCCTTTTTGTTTCAAGTTCAAATAAATCATATTGGGATTCTGCAGCTGTGTTTAAACCAATAATGTAAAAGTAAAAAACAAAAACAATATTACACATGCTAAATACAGTATCTGATACCAGAATGCGGTGCCACTGATGCTGTCCATGATAGTTAGACTGTTCTGTAACACCACATACAGCTTTATGGTATCTCCCAAGCATGTCATTTGATGGGTTAGTGTTGTTCCCATATTGCCCTCAAAGTCGCATTAAAACAGAGGGCCCTCATCCTGCTAAACAGTATTTCTTAAAATTGTATTTCCCATGTGCCCCATGGCAGTGCTTAGCTGTTCCTGGCCTTTGTGACAATTCCTTGCCTATTAAAAAGTTTGCAGCTTCCAGAATATACAATGGGCCCAAAGAACAAATCCCACAAATATAACCCACGCACAGTAGCTCCTATCTGGATGCTCTGGGGTATATTTGTAAAGCAGTGAATGTGACATTAGAATGCTTCGTGCTTTAGAAAAATACCGCTTTACATATGAGCTTTTATTCAGTACAGGAAAAGAGGTACTGGAGATCAACAGGTGACAGCACAGAGTTAAATATTTTTTCCAATGTTACTAAACCATTGAGGTACTTGCAACAAACCACACGGCTGGATGAGCATTACAAATGTACAGACAAAAAAAGGTTCTTTTTTTTTTTAAAGTGTCCCAAAAAAATACCAATGCTTTCTGTAAGGCTGAGTAATTCTATTGTAATTCCATACTATGTCATTCTATCATAGTATATAAATATGAAATGTAATGGGGATATTTCTCACAGATCAACCAACGACCTGCAAAACGTATCACAATATTTTAAAGCCACCTATGCTCCTTTGTGGGTGACTTATGCAGTTAAATCCATTAGAGAGATTTATTTCTACTAAAGCCCCTTAAGCAATCTATTTCAGGAGTGTGAATTCTATAAAAATGAATATTTTATTACACACCCTCTCAGCGGTGGGGCTTTTAATATACTTTCTTTTAAATAAATGTCAGAGGGTGGATGTGGATTTCCTCCATATGATGCAGCCCCATCTGTTCGTTTAGCAATTCTGATTTGCTCATCTAGATTCACTGTTCCCTCACCTCTCACGATCTGGGGAATGACGTCTGTTGAGTTGCTAGCTTACAAAAATGCATTGGTGTCATAGAGTTCTGGGCACACAGTGACCCACAAGGCAGGTGATGCCACAGGCTTCCAAGTCTTCATCATAGCTGTCCTTGTACAAACCCAACCAACTTTTAACTAAAAGTCCTAATAAACTGATCCTGTAGCATGAAATTATAGAAGACCTTAGTTGGTCTGCCTAATGATATAGTCATATTGGAAAACAAATGTTACCATCATGGGTAGGTTTGAATTGTTTAGTCGTTTTCATCCTTATTAAGTTGAATAGAAATAGCCAAGTGCTCCCCTTTGTGTCACAAAAAAACTATCATCAAAACATTCAAGGAATGGCAGATAGCCAAATCAGGGGAGTGAAAGATGGTTTTATTCCAAACTATTGGATGTCAAATTATTTGGGCAGCAAAAGCAAAATGGCTTATATCAGTACTGAACTCTTCTGAACCAGGGGAGGTTACGCTCTCTAAGAAATGAAAAAACACCTTTAAATGCATGCAGTACTTTTTTAAACCCCTCAAAAATACTATCAAAATCTAAAAAAAATCTCTTCCTTTTCATAAAGGATTAGAGTTTTAACGTAAACTTAATTAAGACATTATTTTGCCACTGTCGGTCGTTGTGTTGATCTTCTAAAACACAGAAAGGCAGACCCCTGATTTATTATTCTTTGTAACAGAACACCTGGCACTACAAAGTATATATTTCAAACACAAGAAAGGAACTACTTTCATGTTACATGTGCATGATTTCCCATTTAAATGCAGATTGTAACTTTCTGCTAAGTAAGAGCTGGAATTTTTCTATTAAAATGCAAATTGGAATGTTAACTTTTAGTTGGGAAGTGTTTCAGAGGGAAAGAAGGCACAGATAGCATGCTTTACTGTACCTTCAGGTTATTCTTCTGGAAGGCAATGCTTAACCTATGTGCCTTCATCACACTGTACAGTGTTTTCTTATTATAAAGGCACAGCTATAAAAATGATCTTAACTGTTTTCCATTTGTTTACTTCACCATTCCTCAAGGTCATTTTGATCTTTGTAAATAACTACGTGGAAAAACTGCCCATTGTGCATATTTTTATGCATAGTATGCTTATCTCAGTATGTATGTATCATCTTCTGGAGAAATCCTTCTGGTTTTCACTGTCTGTATGATCAACCTCAGCCAGGATACATTGCACTGGTTAATTTATTGGCCTATGTCCTCTTACTCTCACTGCCTTGACTATAAGAATATTTTACAGAGTTTTACAATTTGCAAACTGCCCCTGACGAGGTCAGAAATAATTAAACAGTGTGTGCGGAGTTTGCAGAGATGCATTTTACAACTTTTTTCCCCCCCTTGTTTGTAAACGACAGTAAACACCTATCACATGAACTATGCAGCTGATTCTTACTTTGGTGATTTATTTGTGAAGCTGCTATTTTTTATTACTCATAATGTGCATATGCCATAATTTGTGGATAATGTGCATAATTTGAGAATTATAAGGCCCAATGTATTCAGTGAGATCTGGAGTGATATGTCCATTTACAAACTGAATTTGAAAATTGACTCCCTCCAGCAGTGAGAAATCTCTATACAGAATTCTACATTTTATATTCTAGTTGAATTAAATCCACTCTTGGGTAAAGTGACCCAGCGGTCATTTCAAAAGTGCTGAATGGCAGTAATCATTTAGAAAGAAACACCTAAATGTACATTGTATATTGCCCTGGGAATCTGAAACCCATAGGCGCTCTTGGTTTGCTGATCTCAACCAACTTTGGTGTCTCGGAGCTTGGTTTGCCCTCTCCTGCACCTCCTTATTGAACCATGAGAACACCTATCAAAGTTATAGGCCAATTGGGAAATGTGGGAGGCACAGTTGGATAACTACAGAAGCTGATTGAGGTTTGCATAACAAAAGTACCTGGGTTTGGCCTTCCACAGAAGTAGGCACCTCTAGGGTGTCTGAGTATTAATATTATTATTTCAAAGTGCACAAATCTCCTGGCAAGTGATACCTCAAGCAGATTGACTATTTTATTATTAAAGTTTATGATTTGTTAAATTTGCCCTTTCAGCAACATTACGAGGCTACACAAATATATTCTTGACATTTAACAATTAAGTATGATTTATTTTCTATAAATCTATTTTTCACATATTCTTAAACATCACCCTGGGCTAAGATGACATCAAATCTGCCACAGGCAGTGGAATTATTTTCTCAGTCTCTTCTCCTCTGCAATCAGACCGCAGTGCTGTTACTAGTTGCAAGTCAAAATTCAAGAGGCAGCAGCAGAGACCTGCTCTGTGTCAGGCATTTGTGCACAGGCACCAGGATTTACCAGGATTTACCAGGAAGTAGATGCAGACTCTATTACAGTGGTACAAAGATGGCACTCCTGTTCTAGAAAGAAATATAGATGAAGGCATTGTTAAGGGCAGGGCCGGACTGGCCATAGGGCAAACCGGGCACTTGCCCGGTGGGCCGGGCCGAACACAACCAACCTGATTGTGTTCGGGCTGGTCTGCTATTGTAACGGCTGCCGCCGTCCGCTATAGCAGGGACGGTCACGCCGCACTCAGCCACTCTTCCTCGGCCGCTTGCGTTCCATGGTGGAGTGCACGGCCGTCACTTCCGGGTCGCGGGCCGGGTGCGTTCCACCATGGAACGCGGAAGTGCGCCGTTGTGTGCCGCGGCTCCTCCCCCTCTCCATAGCATATATAAACGCCCAGACGAGACAGCATGGCGTTCCACTATTGAGCCAGAACGCCTGCTGTCTCCTGGGACCCTCCACAACCATCTGCCTGTGCCTCTTAGCCACGCTCCTACTGACCTGACCAGGGGCGTATCTGCCGCGAGGCAAACAAGGCGTTTGCCTCGAGCGGCAGATTCCGGCAGGGCGGCAGATGTACCGGCCCGTGGCCCGCGAGCCGGTACTTTGTGGCCGGCAGCCAGCTCACAAGTCAGGTACGCGGTCGAGGACCGCGTATCTGACTTGCGGGAGCAGCTACAAGGTCTGCATCTCTGTCGGATGCAGACCATGTAGCTGAGTCTGCGCCGGCACTCGGATCCTCTCGGCCAGCGCTCTTTCAGTGAACGCTGGCCGAAAGGATTGTGCAGGATCGATTGGGAAGGTCTGCAGCAGACCCTACCAATCGACCACCGATAACCGTGACCGCCGAGCCGCCTCACAGCCTCCTCCCTGCAACGCAACAAGGTAAGCAGGAGAGTGGGCTCTGAACTGAATTGTATTTTAGGGGGGGGG
>NW_017306610.1:188973-194433 GCF_000935625.1 Nanorana parkeri | reverse complement strand
GCCGCCGTCCGCTATAGCAGGGACGGTCACGCCGCACTCAGCCACTCTTCCTCGGCCGCTTGCGTTCCATGGTGGAGTGCACGGCCGTCACTTCCGGGTCGCGGGCCGGGTGCGTTCCACCATGGAACGCGGAAGTGCGCCATTGTGTGCCGCGGCTCCTCCCCCTCTCCATAGCATATATAAACGCCCAGACGAGACAGCATGGCGTTCCACTATTGAGCCAGAACGCCTGCTGTCTCCTGGGACCCTCCACAACCATCTGCCTGTGCCTCTTAGCCACGCTCCTACTGACCTGACTCCCAGCTCCTTCCAGCTCCTCCTCCACCACAACCGCAAGTACTCTCTACATCTGCCATAGATACCAAATGCCATTGTGGACTTGCATGTATGCTTACTGCTAGTTGGAGCCTCAGTTATAACCTGTATTGCATCTGCTGCTGTCTTCCTGACTTGAACTCAGTAACCTCCTGATTGACCTCCGGTGCTTAAGGGGTGCGTAAGCTCCCTCCTGCCGAGAAAGAGAGGAGGAGAGCTCACAACCTCTGTTTGTACTGCTCCGGTCCCGACCACACAGTCGACATCTGTCCACTCCTCAAAAAGAAGACGGAAGGTAACATCTCACACATCTGTAAGGTCAACCGTTATGAACCTCTCTCTAACCGGTATATTCTTATCCCTCTCACCTTACAGTGGGACCACGAGAGGATCACCGTTGACGCCATGGTCGACACGGGGGCTTGCGGCAATTTCATCAATTCACAAATTGTCGAAACCAATAAAATACCACGCGCAATTAAGCATATTCCCTTGTCAGTCACCTTTATTGATGGCTCCAGCTCTTCCGCAGGGCCAATGACCACCCAAACACAGCCTATGTTGGTTACCTGTGGAGATGGCCATACAGAATACCTTGTATTCGACATCATCCCATCTCCCTTGTTCCCGATTGTGCTTGGTCTTCCCTGGGTACTGCTTCACCAACCTTCCATACTGTGGTCTGAGAGAAAAGTCCACCTACAGTCCCTATACTGCAAGGAGACCTGCTACCCCGTCTCCCCTATCTTTCTGACAGATTCAGAGTCAGGGGTTCCCCCACCGCATCTCCTAGACTTTGCAGACGTCTTCAGCAAACGCAGGGCTGAAACCCTGCCACCTCATCGTCCATACGACTGCCCCATAGACCTAATCCCTGGCAGTCCCATTCCTACCGGACGGATCTACCCTCTCTCACAGCCAGAATTGGCACACCTTAAAACCTACCTGGATGACAATCTGAAGAAGGGCTTCATTAGGCCATCCACATCCCCTGCCAGCGCTGGGATGTTTTTCGTCAAGAACAAGGACGGCTCATTACGCCCCATAATTGACTACCGCTGTTTTCGGGCAACCATCCATATCCTTCCTTGGTTACAGGATCACTCCTGAGGGGATCCTGATAAACCAGTCCAAGGTTGACTGCATCAGGACCTGGCCGGTCCCCCGTTCCAGGAAGGCCCTACAGAGATTCCTTGGATTCTCTAATTATTATCGCAAATTTATCAAGAATTTCTCGGCGATCGTGAAACCACTGACAAGTCTAATAAGCACGAAGATCCAATTTGCATGGTCAAGGGAAGCCCAACTAGCCTTTTACGCCCTGAAGGAGAGATACACTTCGGCGCCGATCCTCCAACTGCCTAATCCGAACTGTCACTTCGTGCTAGAAGTTGACGCCTCACACTTTGCCTTAGGGGCAGTACTCTCCCAACAGGCTTCCTCTTCTGAACCGTTGCACCCCGTCGCCTTTTTCTCCAGGACGCTAACACCTGCTGAGAGAAACTACCCCATTGGCGAAAAAGAACTACTCGCTATCAGGGATGCGTTGGCTAACTGGAGGCACCTCTTGGAGGGTACCCTATACCCCATCACCATTTACACAGATCATCGCAACCTGCAATACTTGAAAGCTTGCAAAACCCTGTCTGCCCGCCAGGTTCGATGGAGTCTGTTCTTCGATCGATTCGACTTTCACATCTCATACCGTCCAGGTTCACAGAATATGAAGGCCGACTCCTTATCCCGCATGAACGAAGATGAGACCGCTGACATCCCTCCTCTTTCCATCATTCCTTCGAAACGGTTCATCGGGTCGACCAACAGTTTTTTCAAACAATTACTCCTACAGAACACCTCTCAGGATGCATCCTCTCATCCCCCTGGTCTCAAAAGGGATTCCGAGGGCTTATACCTCTACGACAACAAGTTCTATGTACCTCCCACATTGCAACTCATAGTCATTAAGCAATCCCATGACTGCCCCTTGGCGGGTCACCTCGGAGTCTCAAAGACCCTTGACCTGGTCAAAAGGAACTATTGGTGGCCAGGAATGGCTAAAACCATAAAGCACTACGTACTCACCTGTGAGACTTGCGCTATCAACAAACATTCCAGAAGACCCCCATATGGCTTGCTCGCCTCCCTACCGATACCCAGCAGACCATGGGAGGCCGTGCCACTGGACTTCATAGTCGACCTCCCCAGGTCAGAAGGGGCAACACCATCATTGTCACAGTCGACATGTTAACAAAGATGGCTCACTTCACCCCCCTGAAAAAATTGCCAACATCGAAAGAAACTGCACACGCCTTCGTGGGCCAGATTATCAAGCTCCATGACTTGCCTTCTAGAATCATCTCGGACAGGGGGAGTCAGTTCGTTTCCAGGTTCTGGAAGGCACTCTGCAAAGCATTACAAATCGACCATCGCATGTCCACTGCCTATCACCCCCAAACTAATGGGCAAACAGAACGTGTTAATCAGGCACTTGAGCAGTACCTCCGCTGCTACTGCACCCATCTCCAGGACGACTGGTCCTACTTACTACCTCTCGCTGAGTTCGCGTACAACAATGCCACCAGTGCTTCTTCCCAAGTTTCTCCGTTCTATGCGAACTATGGATTCCACCCTAACAGTTTGCCCCCTTCCTTTCTCCCTAACAACGTCCCCGCAGTGGAAGATTACTTCTCCACTCTGAAGAAGACGTCGGGAATTATTCAATCCAACTTAGAAGCAGCTCAAGAAAAGCAGAAGCGCTATTATGACTCCCGCAGGACGGCCCCTCCTTTGTACAACGCGGGGGACATGGTCTGGCTTTCCACCCGCAACTTGCGACTTAACGTTCCTTCACGGAAACTGGGTCGGCAGTTCGTTGGGCCCTTCCCAATCGCAAAATTCATCAATCCAAATGCTGTTAGACTGGTGCTACCTCCGGACTGGAAGATACACCCCTCATTCCACGTGTCGTTTCCTTAAACCCTTAAGGCCTAGCCTCCAATACCTGATCCGCTGGCGGGGCTATGGACCTTTGGATGACTCCTGGGAGGACTCCACGGATGTCCATGCCCCCTGTCTCATCAGGGGGTTTCACCGCAGGTACCCTGACCGACAGTCTCCTGCCGGGAGCCCCGGAGGTGCTCCCTTGAGGAGGGGGTCCTGTAACGGCCGCCGCCGTCCGCTATAGCAGGGACGGTCACACCGCACTCAGCCACTCTTCCTCGGCCGCTTGCGTTCCATGGTGGAGTGCACGGCCGTCACTTCCGGGTCACGGGCCGGGTGCGTTCCACCATGGAACGCGGAAGTGCGCCGTTGTGTGCCGCGGCTCCTCCCCCTCTCCATAGCATATATAAATGCCCAGACGAGACAGCATGGTGTTCCACTATTGAGCCAGAACGCCTGCTGTCTCCTGGGACCCTCCACCACCATCTGCCTGTGCCTCTTAGCCTCTCCTACTGACCTGACTTCGGTGTGCAGGCGTTTACATGCAACTTCTGTCACCTGATCATTAACTTGAATAGGTGACAGCTGTCACTTGTAAACGCCAGATTAGGGATTCCTGATGCAGTAAAACGCAAGTTTCTGATGCAGGAATCCCTAATCGCACCTAAACCTACAGATATAAATAGGACCTTATTGTGTGTATATTGGTGTCTGTAGTACTTAAACTGGATATAGTTACACTTTATATTAAAGTATGAAATGTGGCAAGCGGAGACACGGAAGAGGCAGAGACTCTGACGGAGGAGGCGGGAGGCGTCACCGAAGCTCCAGTCGGGCAGCGAAGACGACAAGGAAGCCGTGTCAATACGTGATTGGGCTGCTCAGTCTAAAATGCCCGGGCCTATTTTTAGTCCCAGTCCGACCCTGGTTAAGAGGGAGTACTGTGATCTCTGTGAGGCTATAAATAACCTTTAAGACTGACAATCACATTCTACACTGACAGGGAATCATCTCGAGAAGAAGATGAAAATTTCTATATTGGAAGTGAATATTAATATTAACAAATGCTGCTAGATTTCTTTGTTGCACAGCAGTGAAGATCTGTAAGCAAACACAAAGATTTTGAACTCTTGGACTTTTAGGTTATCTTATTTATGTAACGGCTCCCGGCGGCTCACCCGTGTGACGTCAGGGACACGTCGCGGGGTTCCGCCCCCGGGCCGCTGACGTCACGCGGCTCCGCCCCCTCCTCCTCTTAAGCCGGGATCTTTCACTTGTCTGGCGTTCCAGCAATCAATGCGGACGCCAGACCTTCACTGGCTTCGCAGCACAGCGAAGCCCTCTACCTTACCTCTCCTCACAGAGCCTTCACATCCCCTCGCAGCACGAGCAGATCCTTGGCAGTTCTCTGCAGCCTCTTCATGCAAGTGAGGACTCACTGCACTTTTCTTTGTTTAACTTAGCTTTATTGCTATCACAAGGGGGGTGGCACCCCCCACCCCCCATGTGATAGCATAGTGCAGATGACAGGTTTTCTTTAAGGAGACATCAGGGGTCCATCTGACTCCCTACTGTCACCTATGCACGCAGACTGTAATTAATTCACTTTTCTCCAGCCAGGGTGAGCAGAGAATTAGTTTTGAACCCGGAAGGGATCCGAGGTGAGCACTTATGGGTTCATATTACCCAGGATGTTCGTTGATCTCCTGCCACTCTCCACTCATGGTGAGCCTGGGACACATGGTAGGGAAGAGGGATCAGTTGGAGGTAAGACAGCACATTCTGAGCAGTGTGCAATTGACTGTTTAACTCTACAGCTGTCTGAATCACTTACACTAGAAAGCCAGCAGCCAAAACGTTTAATATTTACATCAGTGGCAATGAAAGAGGTAAAGTGTATGAATAGCCAAAATGTTTTAACTTTGCATAGAGTAGTGAAGCCCTTTTCATATTTTTTAAGCTCTGTTCCATTACATTGATTTACCTTTACTTCCTGTCTTGCAGACGCAACAGGAAGTGAAATCTTTATATGCATGGGTCTGTTGTAGACGATTTTGACAAGTGTATTGCCGAGTAGGCCTTATAGTCAAGTTGTTGCTGGATCAGGGACAGGTGAGTATAAAATATGAGAGATAGAGATAGAGATAGAGATAGAGATAGAGAGAGCTATATATATATATATATATATATATATATATATAATAG
>NW_017306610.1:187208-188257 GCF_000935625.1 Nanorana parkeri | reverse complement strand
GTAACGGCTCCCGTCGGCTCACCCGTGTGACGTCAGGGACACGTCGCGGGGTTCCGCCCCCGGGCCGCTGACGTCACGCGGCTCCGCCCCCTCCTCCTCTTAAGCCGGGATCTTTCACTTGTCTGGCGTTCCAGCAATCAATGCGGACGCCAGACCTTCACTGGCTTCGCAGCACAGCGAAGCCCTCTACCTTACCTCTCCTCACAGAGCCTTCACATCCCCTCGCAGCACGAGCAGATCCTTGGCAGTTCTCTGCAGCCTCTTCATGCAAGTGAGGACTCACTGCACTTTTCTTTGTTTAACTTAGCTTTATTGCTATCACAAGGGGGGTGGCACCCCCCACCCCCCATGTGATAGCATAGTGCAGATGACAGGTTTTCTTTAAGGAGACATCAGGGGTCCATCTGACTCCCTACTGTCACCTATGCACGCAGACTGTAATTAATTCACTTTTCTCCAGCCAGGGTGAGCAGAGAATTAGTTTTGAACCCGGAAGGGATCCGAGGTGAGCACTTATGGGTTCATATTACCCAGGATGTTCGTTGATCTCCTGCCACTCTCCACTCATGGTGAGCCTGGGACACATGGTAGGGAAGAGGGATCAGTTGGAGGTAAGACAGCACATTCTGAGCAGTGTGCAATTGACTGTTTAACTCTACAGCTGTCTGAATCACTTACACTAGAAAGCCAGCAGCCAAAACGTTTAATATTTACATCAGTGGCAATGAAAGAGGTAAAGTGTATGAATAGCCAAAATGTTTTAACTTTGCATAGAGTAGTGAAGCCCTTTTCATATTTTTTAAGCTCTGTTCCATTACATTGATTTACCTTTACTTCCTGTCTTGCAGACGCAACAGGAAGTGAAATCTTTATATGCATGGGTCTGTTGTAGACGATTTTGACAAGTGTATTGCCGAGTAGGCCTTATAGTCAAGTTGTTGCTGGATCAGGGACAGGTGAGTATAAAATATGAGAGATAGAGATAGAGATAGAGATAGAGATAGAGAGAGCTATATATATATATATATATATATATATATATATAATAG
>NW_017306610.1:177628-185371 GCF_000935625.1 Nanorana parkeri | reverse complement strand
ATATTCTTAATATAGTCATATAAAGAGTTGCGGGCATAAAAAAAGATCAATTACATTTTGATAAGCTTGATAACATTTAGCCTGGATAGTAAGAAAGTATTTATGTTTTGTCTCAGATATTAACATTTTTAACAAATGTGATGCCCAGTTGTTTCCAGTGTGCTGGAGATGCAGACAACAGGAGGACCCTTGTTTCACTGGACTGGCTTCCGACAGTTTTTACAGCACACCATACTATCAGAATAGATGAACGCCATACAGATTTTCACCTGCAGTGGCACAGCTGCTCAAATCTGATATTCCTATGTCTAGTACTACCCAAAATATTGGGGCCATTGATTGCTACTCAGGGATCTCAGGCAGAGGATAGGTTTTACATTATACATTGAAAAATAACATCCTTCCCAAGTTATTCATGTTAGCAGAAATTAATATTTGATATTATTTTAAAGTTAGATTTACTTTAGAGTTTCAAAGTTAGGCTTGGGTCTTCAAAGTAACTTCACTGTAGTTAGAGATAGATGAAATTCAGTATATATTTCATCAAAGCTGTTAATGAGTGAATTGAAATTCATTTTGCATAGTCTGACTATAATAGCAAATACTTTGGGGATTTTTTGCTTAATCCATATTAAGGTCGTAAAATGCAGATGTGTTAATTAAAAACAGTAAGGGGCTGCCTTGGATTGGTATTTATTTTTTTATGTCACTGACATTCAATCTTAAGCCTAAGACCATTGCTATTCATGTTGGCAGAATAGAAACATTCTGTAATGCACTGCATTTCTCTACCATCTCATTGCACACTTTTGTTGAAGTTCCTGTGCAGTTTACGAGTTTTCCCACTTCCCAATCTAAATACCCTCTCAGCAGAGAAAGCAGGCAGCTCAAAGCACTACAAATTTACATTACATTTATAACTTATTAATGTTAACAGCTTGTTAAGGGAATGAGAGATGTAAGGGATCTTAAAGGATTACTGTTAATGCAACACATCTGTTCAGCACATCCAGCAATAATACTCTATAATTACTTTACCATTTTATATCTGTACTTTGTCTACACAATGTCCACTTTTAATAATTCAGCTTCAGGTATTTCAGATGAGACCAGTGGGAAAAACGAAATCTCCATGGAATACTTGCAGTACCCAAAACAATAAAGGAAGAAGAGTTTGTTCAGCTGTGAATATTCAGTATCAAAAGTTCAGTTTCCAGAACACATAAGTACAGCTAAATAGTATGGCTAAACGTCTGTTTCACAATCAGAGCTGGAATTTGTACAAAAGTTTAATTTAAAAACAAAAACAGAATGGCACAAGTGTCGTGGTCTCTGCTGCTTTCTTTCTCCCAATTCTCAATGCCAGCTGCATTGGCCACACATTAACAGGAACTCATTTTAATAGCCATCAGTGTTAGGGCAACAACATGTGCCCTTATGATAATTGGAAGTCTACTACTTCTTGATGCAGTAGGGACAGCATGTGTTAACACTGCTGGCTTTACTTGAAAACAGTCCTTTGGGTTTTTGGGCATAGTCTGTGTATGCCAGCTGAGTGAGTCTGCCTACTTCAGCCTATGTGGGCTGCCCAGATATCTAAGGATAACACTAACTCCTCCACCAACTCTTAATTAGTAAGAATGATACAAACCCTTGTTTGGCAGGTCTTATCAGCATCATGGACAAAAAGCTAAGCAAAAGAGTGCTACGCTATAATGAAAACAAAAACAATCATGACACAGGTCATTAATACAAAAACTTAAATATATGTAAACCCAATCACCAAAATATCCTATACGCTTTGATGTGTTAAAGTAATTTCAACAGTAATTTTCAATATTTTTAAATATGTGGCATTCATTAGAAGAATATCTGATGATCCTTCCATGGAGGCCCTTCTTTCAACACTTTCTGGTAGAAGGTGACAATGTGGGAGCAAGGAGAACACATAGGACCATCAGTGGTAATATGAAACAAAAGGCGGAAGAAAAAAAAAGGGAAAACAAGTTTTTTACTAGAATTTTTTAATTTTATTTGGAAAGTAATACTTGATAGAATTATCTGCAACTGCAATTGCAGCTGCAAGTCTTACCAGAAATTGTATATTGATTTTGTGTATACTTTCCTTAATAATTATAGTTATGGTTAAATAAAACAAAACATATAAAAACATATTTCCTTTTTCAGTTAGTTAGGTAATAACTATTTCATATTAATAACATGTTGTTTTTAAGAAGGTGAAGCTTTAGGCCGCTCATATTTTTACAGTAGCTCAAGCTGCAATTTACAGAAAATATAGGAATTTCAACAGAACTAAAAGAGTCACACCAGAAACAAATCCCTAATTGAACAACTCAGTCTGAAGTATTAGGCAGCAACAAATGTAGAAAAGAGGGAAGCATTGGCTGCTAGGTTTTTTTAGCTAATCCGTTGTGCTTTGGGGATCCTTGGTTATGTATTAAACAGATTGTAAAATAAAATGATCCCACAGTATCCCAAAATCATTATAGTTTCTTGTTTAAAAGCACAGTTGCTGCACTCCCCGCCCCCCCCCCCCCCCCCCCCCAAAAAAAAAGGAAGCCCACACTCCCCATACTCCTGTTTGGCTTACTAACACTATGCTGCTTGAAAGTGAACTAGCAAACACATCCAGTTCTCCAGCCTAGTGAATAGTCACATCCTAGTAAACCCCAACTGGCCCAGATTTGCATTCTCACTTACACAAATCATCTGTTCAACAGTTCTATAACTCATACCATTAATTCGGACCCCAGCAATGCCACATATTAGCAGTTTATAAAAAAATTATGTGTCTTACATTTCAGACAGCAAAAGAGGTAGGTCAGTTGGTACTGTATATACTGAGATTCACGGGACATGGCTCAAAGACAAGTGTTCATGGAAATTAGAGAACCTCTTAAAGAAAACCTGTGGTCTGCCAGTGATGACCTCCTTCTAAAAATTCTAGTTACTTGGCTAGGTTACAGATCCACTGGCTTGAATACTTTGTAGTCATTGACCTGGAACAAGTATGCAGATTGGGAAGGGCAGATTGGGAAGGTCAGGCAAAAGTCAGAAGTTCTTATCTGCATACTTGTTCCAAATCAGTTACCTAAAATCATGAAAAAAGAGGGACAGCATGACAGCTAGGGAACTAGCAGAGCTCAGCAATATATAAGTCTCAATTTTTCTCTTATGATAAGTTCCCTTAAAAAGCAGAAAGCCCACAAGAATTTCTTGTTGGGCAAAGTAAACCAAACTACGGTAGTCATAATGTGCACAGTATTTGGTTTTATGTAAATATTTTTAAAAATCAAACTGATTTCAATAAAAACTGTTAGGTTTGATCATGATTAGCAGTTAGAGTATGTGTCATTATCAGAGGTGTAACTAAAATGTTCTGGACGCCGATGCAAACTATGAATCAGTCTTGTAATGTCTCTTTATCTAACACCTGCCATACAAACAAATGTGACTCAACGTCTGTGAGCATGGAAAAACTTTATAGCTAATAAGCAGACGGCAGTGATGTTTCCATTGGTAACATGAGAAAAGTGACAAGAATTCTTGAATTGTAATCAAAGCTGTTCCTTACTTTTTGGTATTATCAATTAGATACAATCTGTTAAGGCACAGGAAATTCAGCACCCATAAAAAAGGAAATCCAGGCTAAAAGAGTAATTTATCAGCTGATTTATAATATCAAATACTGTGCAAGTAAGGCAAAACTAAAATAATAGCACTGAAAAAGCAGAAAAGCTTAACATCAAGTTCAGAAAAAAGGCCCAAACATATCCTCCAGGGTGAAAATCTAAAGATAAAGATAAAGGACTTATGGCAGTTAATAAAATAATAACTGATGAAATCTGCGAGCTCCTGAATTCATTGCTTCACTTAATTGCGGAAGAGACACTCAAAGGGAAAATCCCTGCGTCAGCAAGCTAAATATAAGCTTTATTCCATTTATTAATATTATTGCCATTTGTAAAATCTACTGTAGGTTCACACAATTTGTAATGTATGTTTCTTTCATGGAAAGGCTATATGTTCATATATCAACCTATTTAAAGTGACACTAAACTCAGGAATTAAATCTTAAAAATGCATTTTTGTAACTATTAACAAAACTATGTTATTTGTGCATCCCTCAGCTGTGAATCCTCAAATCAACTCTGAATTCATGCTGACACTGTCCTTACTTCTGGAGGGTGGCTACTTTTGTTCCCCATGGCTCATGTTTGTGTTGTTAAGTAGCCACCGCTCCAAGATCGTTCCCATGATGTACTACAATCCTAATACAAATTACCAAAATGATGTAACAAGCGCACAACTGGTGATAGGTCCTAGGTGAAAAAAAGAGGGGGGCTGAACAAATATGGCGTGCAAGCTCCTGGTATCAGGGAGAGGAACCCTGCAGCTCAGTACATATACAAACAGCGAGTGTAAGGAGCGCTACTGCCTGGAGTTTGATTAAATGATATCTAATAATAAGTAAAGAAAAAAATGGTGTGACTTAGAGTTGCAAGGATGCTGGTATGCCAAAGATGGAGAGACAATGACAGGTGGCTGGAGGGAGTCCTGGGGGGGGGATGATTCCAGGATGCAATGCTACAGAATGTAAAAGCACTGTGAAGATCCCTAGCAGCACACGTGCACGGCTGGCCTGGCCGGGTCACGGCGGCTTGGGAAAGGAAAAGCTGCGAACGGCTGTGAGCAACTGTATTCAGTGCATGCAGGGTAATGACAGGCTGCCATGATGAGTCTTAGGTAGGGGGAGAAGTCTGGAAGGGTGGGCAACAGTATTAAGAATAGGGCTCTCCATGTGGTGGCGGCTATGCGTTTCGAGGCACAGCCTCTTTCTCAAGCCTAAAAAATACAAATTAGTAAACTAAGAATGAAAGTGTAGTGCATCATGAGAGCGAGCTTAGAGTGGTGACTACTTTACAGCACACAGAAGGACCATGGGGAACAAAAGTAGCCACCCTCCAGAAGGAAGGACAGTGTCCGCACTAATTCAGAGATGAATTGAGGATCTACAGCTGCTTGATACACAAATAAGATACATTTTTGTTAATCGTTAGTGCACTTGAATGCATTTTAAAGATTTAACTCCTGAGTTTAGTGTCACTTTAATGTTAAAGGCGGACCAAGCACCAGATATATTTTTTCATGTTTTTTAATGTATAAATGCAGCACAAGTATTTAATACATTTCAAAAACGGTCACAGCGCTCCCACTTGCAATGTTTTCATCTTACTCTTACATAGTTAGTCAGGTTGAAAAAAGACACAAGTCCATCGAGTCCAACCCGTAGAGATATGGAGAAAAGAAAAAAAAAAGCCACCACTTGTGTCAGCATCTACTTCCTGGACTAAGATTCTGCCACGTAGACAACACACACAATCATGTAAGTCTAGAATTATCTGCAGTAGCCTTTATGTCTCACTCTGATCAGCCACTTGCTGCAGCCTCTCCATCAATGACCATCCAGTGCCAAAATCAATCTCACTCACACAGCTCATTCCTCCTGCTACCTCTGGAACTGTGACCTCACAGAACACCACAAACATCAATGGGGGATGGAATACACCTCAGCTATTCCCCTTTCAGAGAGACCTTGAGTGATATTTTGGATGGAAACAGAAAGTCCAGGTGGTGCATTATATCCTTTGCCTTATCAAAGAACATCTGTATATATTTCTTTTAGGGGGGAGGGGGGTTATTTAGAGTGGCCTACTCTATTTCATTTAAAGTTCTCTCTCTCTCTCTCTCTCTCTCCTTAGACTACTTTTAAGTTAGGTAGGCGAGTGGCCAGCACTGAATCTGCAAAGGGATTGTTTTCTACAGGATGGTATGTGGTTAGTGGTATGCAGCAATTTAACATTGGAAAAGCAAATATGGTACACAGAAAGGATTCCAGGGTCACTACAGATTTGAATAAGCGAGATAGAAAGGAATGTCACTGTTACACAAGAGAGTTGGAATCCAACATTATTTATACCATTAAAATATTTCAAACATAAATCTGCATGCGCAGCCAACCCCGACACAAGTTGGCTGCACATGCACATTTTATTGGAACTATTTTAATGGAGTGGATACATTTGAACTCCAACTCTCTGGAGTGGCACTCTGTTCCTACCTGTCCCTCCTAATATACTTTGATGGCATCATTTGATGCTTTAAAGAATGATCCCTGCATTTTAAAGGTTGTTTATCTCATTTAGTTGTATGGTATTGAATTGCTACTGTAAACTCAAACCATAGAAAACTAATAACCCAATTCACTGCTGCTAATCTTACTGTATACGGGGATTTCTTCTCCTTTTCACTTTCATTTTTCAGCATCTTTGAGTCCAGTCAAACAGAATCTGCAATAATAGGTATACTAACGGAAGTGTTGTGTCATCTATCTGTGGATATTAAGAGATGTAAGTGGCCTACTACAAGTGCCACTTGTGGATGTAATGAAGCATGCAGCATGCACTTCTTTCTGCTGTTGCATGGAGGGTGTGAGGAATAGTTTAAGGCTCTATGTTCCAGCCATAAAACCAATAAATATTACCTAATGCATAAATACACAATGTCAAGTGCATCATGTACAATAAGCATAAAATTAAACAAATTAAACTATCAGAAAGTCCAGCAGCAAAATCACTTTATAACAGTGATTAAAAAATATAAAATCACCAGGGATCGACTAAAATCAGTCATTAGAAAAGGGAAAATTTTCCACAGTATTAGCACACGGAAAATGTATTGTGTGACTTAGCATGATGCTTCAGTCAATGATACAAAAAGGCCCCTACTCCCACCTTTTATGTCATTCTTACTGTATCTAATAAAAAAAAAAAATACCCATTTCCCCCGCAGCCATTGCTCTGCCACATGTTGCCCACAGGCCACAAGTACAAATGCATGTCAGAGACAAGCTTATTAAAAATAATAATGGATGTCTTGGCATCGGGCATACCTCACAGGCCATTATTTTAGTTTGGAAATCGTTCAAGTTCAGGGAAAAAAAAGGTGAGCTGTGGCGCATATCATAAACACTGTCAAATTAATTAGCATTTATCCTTGGATTAAATGCAAGCTTGACTCAGCAGGGACTGACATCTGATACTACACTCAATGTTTTATTCATGAAACTGCAACTTTTGGCAAAAGGAGGAAACATAATAATATATCAACAAGTTTAGTTTAATGTGAAGTTAGGGATGTACAATGATGAGGTATTTTTATATTATTATTCCCTGATACGGTTCATTTTTCTCTTTTATCTACTTCGTGCTATTATTCAGTATCTGTGATATATAATTTTATTCCACAGATAAGGAAATGCTTTCATGAAAAGCACATGTTTTAGAATGACATTCTGGATAAATAGAAGACTTTCAATTATCCTACCAAAAATTCACCTGGAAGTTCAAAGAATAATCAGCATTTAGCAAGTTTAACATTAAGCATCTCATTTATCAGGCTGAATTGCGCCCACATTTCTTATACAGCTTATAGTACAAACATCATATGAGAAAAAAAATGAAAATTTTCAGAAAATGAAGCTTTGGTAAAAACAGAACCTAGGGCTAAGCATAGATCAAGGGAACTATTCCAGCATCACTTGTTGGCATATGAGGGCTGTCTTTAGGTGGAAATTATACTAGTAATGGGGTTAATTTGATTTTCTTCAGATTTGTTTGGATACTATTATACCTGTATCTTCATTTTATATATATATATATA
>NW_017306610.1:149410-176967 GCF_000935625.1 Nanorana parkeri | reverse complement strand
AGATTTATATATATATATATATATAAATATCTAAATATCTGTGGGGTCTATTTATAAACATTTTGCGGAGTCATGTTCCCTGTGAACATTAGTTCTGTGTGAATAGGGGCAAAAACAAAATGTAGTATATTTGCTTTTCGGGTTTGAATGTAACATTAAGATGGAGGTGGAGGTGGCGAGTGTCTAAAAGTTGGAGAGTTGGAAAGCAATACAGGAACCTCAGTTGTCATGGAGTCCCTTTTAAAGTTTAAGTTCCCAGGCAGTATAGCCCTTTGAGAAAGGCACTCAGAAGGTTAGAAAGACATTCAAAAAAATCAAAGACTTTGTTTTGAATTAAATCTACGGCTATCATATGTTCCCCCCAACCATTTTCCCATTGCACATGTGCAATAAATTCTACAAAAACCTTAATTGACTGGATCATTATTCCAAAAATCCAGAGGAACAAAGAAAACAAACAACAAAGTCCTTCAAATTATGCTAAAATGGTCACCAGTAGCTCTACACAACCAAAACAAATGATTGAGCTTCAGCAGTGCTATCTTTTGGTACAGGAAAGTTAGTCTTTTGCCCAAAAGATTTAAACGAAGAACTAGTGAGTATGCAGAGTAACTATTAAAGCCCAACTCCAGCAAAATATTTTTCTTTTGTTTTGGACTGAGTGGGAAAAGGTAAGAACCTCTGTCAGGTTTTCTTCTGCTGCCTGTGACCTTGCTGGAGATAATTTTCCTTACTTCCCACCAGTACAGGAAGGGATTGGAAATATCTACTACAAGGACACAGGCAAAAACATTTCAGAGTGGGAAAGGGTTAGGACATTTGAGATTTTTTTTTATCGCTGTCCGCTGTCTTTCTTTCCCTTCATTTCTGTCAAAGGGACAGGAAGTGAGGACACCAATGCTAGAGGTCTAGAAAATAAACTAGAAGAGCTTGAAATTATGTTACTCGAAAAAAACTTCGATATAGTGGGAATAACGGAAACTTGGCTAGATAACACACATGATTGGGCCACTAACATAGCAGGGTACAATATGTTCAGGAGGGACATGTGTGGGAGAAGGGGGGAGTTTGCATTTATGTTAAAAATAATCTAAAGGTGCACATACGGGACGATATCACGCTAAATGGGGGGGAAGACGTGGAATCCTTGTGGCTAGAACTTGATAGGTTGGAGGCTAGCTGTAAACTTATTGTGGGTGTCTGTCATAAACCTCCAGATAAAGGGGGGGAGGAGGAGGCACAGCTACACTCCCAGATAGAAACAGCTGGGAAGCAGGGTAATGTCATCGTTATGGGTGACTTCAATTATCCAGACATAAACTGGGTTAATGGACATCCCATTCAACAAAGGCGGCCCATTTTCTGAACATGTTGCAAGACAACTTCATGGATAAGATGGTGGAGGTCCCAACTAGTAAAAATGCAATCCTAGATTTAATAATTTCTAATAATGGGGAGTTAATTGAGGATATTGCAATTGGGGAGACACTGGGTGACAGTGATCACTATGTGATTACCTTCAATACTGGGTACAGAAAAGGGAAGTTGGCTGGTCGGACAAAAACCCTTCAGGAAGGCTAACTTTGATAAGCTATGCCAGCTCATGTATGAAATCAAATGGGAAAGCCTATTTCAGGAACTGAGCACTGAACAGAAATGGGAATATTTAAGACGAGTAATGATCCCCCGGAGCTCCGTTCATGTGCTGCTGTGCTGCCTGGGTGAGTGTATCTAGGGGGTTTTATTTAACCTAAACACAAACAAGCAGTTAACTCTTGCAGTGTAGGGCTAGCCCCACTGCAAGGGTTAATTGAAAAATCCTGAAATTGATTTAAAGAATGTTTAGTTGTACAGGGAGGGTTACCATGAGGTTGGGCCTTAGGATGTGACATCAATCTCTGAATCAGTCAATGTATCAACTTTTGTGCTATATTTTATTGTAATTAAAATACAGTGACTGTCTGAAATTCTCTTGAAGATCTATCTCTCAAAAAATTAACAACTTTATCGAGAACCATTGTATATCCAATAATGTTATAACTTGGCAAATCAATTTGCTTTACTCTTGGATAGTAAAACATATTTTATTTTTCCCAGGCACTGTCTATCAAATAGGGTTAAATCATATATTCATATATCATTAAGCTAACCTTTCAGCATCATTGACCATCAGTAATCATTTTTTAATGCAGCTCATAGGTCTTTCTGTGCAAATGGACAATAGAGCTCAGACACATGCTCTAGAACTGGATTCTCTGCACTATCATATGTGGTTTCCCCAAATATCCAGAGACGATAATGGTTTTTATAGACCATAAAGTAAGGTGAATCTCATTAAACCTTCCACAAGGGAAAATTCACATCTGTTTGAAACATACAATCCATAATACACAGAGGAAACAGAGCTATGACATTCTCCGTGTGGCAGAGACTAAATATCTAGCAGAGGGACTAGCAAATATTACATAAATATGATATCTCTAAAACTCCTGCCACTCCTGATTTATGGTCCCTCCTCAGTAATAGGAATACATGTGTTTATTCAACTACAGCAGATAAATCTTATAACTCATAAAAACAAGATTTATATACTTTAAAATGGTTCCCATACTTGGGCAACTTATGTGTCATGTTACCTTTTACAGAATAGTACTCCTTTTTACAGGCAATACTATTCTATTGACAAGTCCAAATAATTATTTGAAAAACCCTCTTTTCTTGTGATTGTTTAGGCAAAAAGTATAGTTTTACACATATTTATACTATATGGATGCCAATAAATATACAGGATAAGTAATACTGGTAAAGACTCAGTTGGAGGCCACAGCAATCCACGGAAACCAATCAAATCTAGCCTTTCACTGACCGCGAGCAAACTTACTTTTCTCCATAGAAACCTACATTGACATAGTCACACCACATACAAGTAACCCAACAGAAATTATAATGCTCTAGAACTCAATACCTTTATTTTCTCACTTGACCGCTTCCACTGCATTATGCTGACTGACAGCCCAGCTCATTAAAGTGACTCTTTCTATTCCCAAATGTGCAAACATAGTTGGACCTTCATAACCTGCCCCATCAGGTATAACAAACCCCTTCTTTTTCCCAAACCATACCACCTATGCAGAATAAATGGCATAGTTAACAATATGTAAAACTAGACTAGTGTAAGGTCTTCCGGGCACGTCCGGCGACGAGTGTGCGTTCCAGGGTGGAACGTACTCGGAAGTGCATCACCGATGTTCACGCCTCCCCACTATGACGCCGGCCGATGCGTTCCACCCTGGAACGCGGAAGCGGCGAGACGTGTCATTCAGTTTCCCACGCAGGCAGGCTATTTAAAGGCTCCTGCGAGGTTAGCAAGGCGTTCCACTATTGAGGATCGAACGCCCTGCTAACCCTCCAGCCTAACCAGCCATTGGGACCTGCCAGCACTGGATTGTAACCAGCCATTGGGACCTGCTAACCGCCCTGGTGCCTCAGGACAGCTATCCACCTCCACAGCCTGCCAGGAGGATCTTCCACAGCTGCCACCACTGTGCTGATATCCACCCAGCAACTCCACTCTGCAACCACCGCTCTCCAATATTCTACTCTGCAAACCGCAAGTACTCTGCATCTATGGTTGCATTCGTAATGTTAGTGAACTTCTTACATTGATCTAGTACTGTGGATACCATTGACTTTATTACTTTGGAGTACTTTGATGTTTTGACACTACTTGCCCACTACTCTTCCTAAAGTTATATGAATCATATGTTCTCACTTAACAGTGGCCTATGACGTAATAGCCACTACTGCTCCGCTGAGTTATGCACCGGTATATGATGCACGAACCTCTAACTCGCCATTAGTTGTGAGTGAAGCCAGAGGTTCAAGCCTGAATTACCGTCATATTACTCAGCCTAGAGTCCAGCCCACCCTAATAACGCCGTCGCTGAGATCCTGTTACATATCCGCTGGGACCCGGGCGTGACAACTAGACAACTTTTTTGTCAAAAGTTAACAGCTTAGCTCTCATCTCCAACCACTCCCTCTAGCTGCTGACATGCAGAGAGAAGCAACACATGATTGCCACAGGAAGAGAGAAGCATCTTTGACATGGAGGCTGTTATAGACCGCTTGGATGCACAAACTCTATGTTGTGAAACAAACAAGAAGGGAATTTCCTGTTGAAGAATAAGTGGGTATCTAAGGGCAGACTGGAACAGGTTTTCATGGATTATGCACCTGTGTATTGTTTATAAACTGAATAAATATTTTTCAGTGGTTTCTATAAACATTGTCAAAACAAATGGTTGATTAAAAATAAGAGTGGGGGCAATTAGATCGTCGGAGCTCAGCTTATTCTTTGTTTATATCTGTTTAGCTATGACACAGAGAGAATAAAGATCAACCACGCACAGAAGAAAAAAAAAGAATTTTCGGTACTGAAAATATAATCTGATAATTTATAATAATAAATATTTGAGGTAATGGTAGGTTTCAAATGAGAATTGTTGTATAATCAGTTTGCATAACAATCAACGTAATCCCAGGGTTGAAAGGTTAACACCTACTGGGGGCTTTTGGTATAGTTCCTGGAGATGGTTTATAAAAAGGTGATAGAGTTAGCGTGTATGTTACCCTCTGAAAAAGTCCCATAGAAGAAGCACGTTGAGAAGCAGCCTACACGTTCAATCAGGAGAGATTGAATGGAAATCTGTTCCTGGTGGACTGTGCACGATATTTTAGATCTGAAGTTAGGAGGGTCTTTGAGCCGGCTGAACCTTGACTTGCAAGCTGTACAGTGCAATTTTAAATGCAAGTGTTTTATTACATTGCTTAATAAATTGCCAAATATTTTACACTATATACAATTCTGATTTCTTATATTGGAATAAATGAAAATAATCGGAGCATGATACATCACAAGTGAACCATCTGAAAGTTGTGAGATATCCATTTCAAGCTATATACAGTATCTGGAGTTCGCAGAGAGAAAGACATCCATTATCTAAATTGAGCATTAGACGAGCGATAATAGACCATTATATGGTATAAGGAATCTGGTGAGTGCACTAGGGATTGTGCACACAGAGGGTATTCACTATTTATTGGAAGAAATCACAGGAAGTCACAGTTCAAATATCAAAATATGGACTATTTGTTATTTTGATTTTTTATTATTTGATACTGAACAAGGATTTTTTAACACTTTATGATTTGTATTGATAATACGATTATACACATCAACCTACTGCTGAGGTTCAGAGTTGCTATTAGAGCTTAAGAGATATCTTTTGAGGGTGGGGATAGCGCAGTGTTTTCTGTGGTTATTTGAATGAAGGAGACAATTAGCTGTTTTGTTTCACTGCAGAAGTCCCTGGAATCAGTATTTAATTGTGCGGTCACCTAAGCGCGGATTATTAACTTTAAAAGGTGGGTATTTGGAGCCCTCCACCTATTACATAGACCTGGACACTGGTCACTCCCATATAGACAACATTGGTAATGACTTCAGGTTCTCTTAATTGCTCACAGTGGTTTGCAGTCTCTGGTAAAATCCATCAATCCCCAATAAACCTATTTAAATAGACCCAGCAACCTCCCCACATGAATGAAAAATAATAGTCATCCAAAAAATAAACAACATAAACTGAAACCAGAAACTGCCTCCATAGTTAAAGGGTAAGTTTACTATTCAGAACATGTTTCATGTTACACCCTAATTCCTGTGTAACATGAAAAATCCAGACCAAAACCCCTCCTCACTTACCTGCGGGGCTCTCCCCACATGCTTGTGTTTATGTTTAATTCAGCGTGGCTGTGCATGGTTCTGCCTACACAGCCATGACATGCTTTCACAGATCCTTTGACAAAGTCCTATCAGCCCATGCAATACCAGTGCATTGATGTCACCACACTTGTAGTGTGTTAATTCTTCCTCCTGTCCATGTTACTGAATGTCTGTACTGACGTATCGATGTGGACGGGAGGAAGAATCTGCAGGAGCCAGAACACTGTACCCCTGATCCACGTTACAATGCTTTACTGGCTCCTAAGCAAAACAAAAAAAAAATACTTTCCTTTTATGAAGACGTGTGCATTTAATATACAGTAGGGATGCACCGATACAAGCATCGGTATCGGCTGCGATACTGAGTATTTGCATGAGTACTCGTACTCGTGCAACAGATGATCTCACATTAGGAAGAAGGTTTTCAGCAGTGACTCAGCACACATAAAGTATACTATTTCAGAAAATTAGATTTACCTGTTACACTCTCTGTATCGTTTGTTTGCTCTGCAGAGTGATAACATTATATAAACAATTTGCTGAATGGAAACATAAAATACAGTACATCCTATCCCCAGAGATCTTATTTTATTCTTTATTTTTACTGTGGCTTCATCATTTCACAGTATTACCAGAAAAAGCAGTGCCATAAGTTAGGTTTGTGGACAATTGGTCAAGAGCCATGAGAACTGTAGAGCCATGCACTTTTCAGTATACTCTAAACTTAATTTTTTTAAAACTTGGCATTCCTTAAGTTAAAGAATATGTGAAAGCAAGGCTATAAGGCAGTATACTAATAAGATAACAATGCTACAGCTCTAAAAAAATACTTTTTGTTTTATATTTATAACTTGTTTTATGGGTTTTAAACCACGGTCATGAGATCACCTTGCCTCCTTGCCCTACTCTCTTCAACAGTGTGGGAGGTGTGTCTCCATTGCTTGAAGGCAGAAAGGCAAATGTTGCCAGGGCAGGAAGGAGCAAGCATTTAGGCCACACCCCTCCGCTCAGCCCTACTCCATAACCTTGTGAAACAAGGCTATGGAAGATGGCTGACCAGGAAAGGCTGTGGTCTTAATGCTAACTAGAGGGCTACAGGCACATTATGCACAGTCTCTTAAAGCTCTCACTAGCAAGCTCATCACGGGATGCAAACTGACCACACTGGCATGGATCGGTTTCTGTGCTTGGCTTTGTCAGATTGCAGCAGGAAGAAAGGGAAACCGACAGGATCACCGGGAAATTACTAATCAAAGACAGCACATTGGCAGAAGAAGACACATATACAAGACCTTTTACAAAAAAAAGTAAAACTTCCATATTAATTTTAAAGATTACATCTCCTTTAACATTTGTATGCTACATTATTTTGCACAAAGGATATTTTGGAAGCACAGAAACAGAAATTAAAGTTCCCTGTGTTTTACTGCCTAAGATAGATCTTATTAAAATGGATTTGAGCCCAGATATATCTCAAGAGCACAGCTGATAAAAGAGAGATTTCGATAACGTAGCCTGACAATAATTGGATGAGTAAACAGTCAAATATTGAGCTATTGAGCTTGATTTTCTCTATACCCACTGAGAAATCTCACAGACATCAGAATGAGTCCAGACAATAACATAATGGTAGTAAGCATTGTGCACATATACCATGCCGGCTCCTCATCTGTGTATACAGTAGTTATTTATCTACTTCTATGTATATCTACCTTGTAAAATCTATTCCAGGCCATTGCAAGCTGAATATTCAGTTAGAGTCTATGGTTTCCTAAGGCCTCTGTTCACCATTTAACTTTCCCTCATTTGTAAATTACAGTATGTAGAGCCTCTCAGAGTTATAAATATTGAACATCATTCTTCCCCTCTCTCTCCCCTTTATTTAGATTTTAAGAAATCACATTTGCAATTACAAGTACTGATAGTAAAAGGCTTTTCCTGGCCATATCCATGGCAGCGCTGACAAATGGGTTTAGATCCAATTACCCCTAGCTGACAGGAACCAAAAGGGTTAAACAAGGCCTAACCCTCTCTATAAAAGCCCCTCCTCCTGCTGACTTTCCCAGTCTTTTTGTTCCTGTCCCCCTAGGACAGGGTTGTTTGTATGTTACTGAGAAGTTTTTCTTTATTTGCCAACTGATTGATTTCGTATTGGCCTCAGGGGAGTTCAGCCTCTCTCCCCTGGGAAGTCTCCAAGACTCGGCCCCGTGCAAGGGTGTCCCCTTGGGGAAGGACAAACTTTGTTTCCATGAGAGGAAGCCGGATTTTCCATATAATGTGCAGCCTGTCAGACAGGAAGGGTAAGACTGTTGTGGTTTCACTTACCTGCTGTTCTATATGATGTCCTTTTCACCTCGGCCGGCTCCCCGCGGTCCATGTGTGGGCGAGACAGGATGGGCAGTAGCAGCTTCAGCTGGCATCTGCGCATGCGCGGAAGTTCCGTCGTGCGTGGCGTCACCGGAGATTCGGATCCAAATTTGAATTTGCAAGCCATTTCCAGGGAATTGAAGCTAGATTTTTTCTGTTGGTTTATCCCCCTTTGGATTCCCCCTGGAGGTCCCTTAAAGAACGGGATATCATGGATGATTGCACCACACCAGTCTGTGGAGACGAGGTAAGGGCAGTGGAAAAAAAAAAAAGAGTGCATTTAATTTTTCTGACAGTCATATACTTTTATGTTGAGCCCTGCAGAAATTGAATCTTCTTCATCCTCAGTGACAAGGAGAGATAATTCGGCAAGATGTCAGGCTTGTCAAAGAATTGTGGGGAAAGTGCCTTAACCCTTTCGCTGCCAAGGACGTACGTCGTACGGAGCTACAAAAGTGCTTCCAGCTGTTTTTCCTGGTTATACTCCATGGCAGCGCTGGGCTCCCACCCTATGGAGTTTTTAGCTTGTTACTAGACTGGGAAAGTCAGCAGGAGGAGGGGCTTTTATAGAGAGGGTTAGGCCTTGTTTAACCCTTTTGGTTCCTGTCAGCTAGGGGTAATTGGATCTAAACCCATTTGTCAGCGCTGCCATGGAGTATAACCAGGAAAAGAAAATTACGGTAAGTATGATTAAATTTTCCGTTATGCTGAAGTACAATTTTAAATGTCTCCAAAACATTTCCATTTAGTCTCTAATTTGCTTGCTGTTTAGGTTGCAACAGTGCTGCCTTTCCTCATTAATAGCAGCCTATAGCCTGATTGCCACTACCATATACCTGATAGTGCATGCTGCAGTCTGCTACTAGGGATGGGTGGGTGTTGTTGGCTTAACTCTATATGATTTAAGGGTTGATTAACAGATACTGGATAGACAAAAGAGTGCTCCGATAATCTCCAATATTAATACTTCAGCATTCAGAATAAATCTGTAATTTGTAAGTGAGAGATATTATCTTCTTAATGTACGCAAGCTTATTAATGTATTTTCATGCTATATATATATATATATATATATATATATTTTTGATGGTACTTTTTACCAGAATGTTTTTTCAGGGATAGAAAAGGGTACTTTTTTACCCACAATATTATGGTTTAATAATGCTGATGTGATCTATTGATTCATCCCCAGTGTAATGATCCACTTTATGAAATGGTCCAGTTTTCCCAAGAAAAAAATAACCAAACTTTTACTGCCCACACATTGATAAAAGAAATGCATTATTTTAGGCTGGTTCCGTTGTTCAGCCTAGATCACTAGGGTATTTGCCTATGCATAACATGCTAAACGCTCTACTCTTTAAGGCCAAGTGCTAGAAGAGTTGATACAGTGACATTTGACAAAAAACCTGAATCATATAAGGTATGCAAAGGATACTGATGGTTATTATGGATCTTGACACGTTTCATGGCACAGAGATGTTTACCAAAAACACTCTCATTTTGCGGCCTTTTGTATAGTTTATAAAGAGGCACAACTCCAGGACCCACCTAGCCACCAGTGCCTGGAACCCCCTTCCCCCAAGCTTTGACACTTTCTGCCTCTGTGATAGGTGAACAATATTAACTCCTTCCGAGAGCATAGATCTCAGCTATTTGGTTAACCAAATATTGGTTCTACTTCTATCAGAGCAAATGTGTGCTTTCACGTTAAATAAAAATTAGACAGTGATGGTATATTTCCTTCAGAACTGCACTACAAATGATTGAATTCCTATTATCACTTGAGAGTCTATTAACATGAATTTTTTTTAGAGACACTTTGGTTCAAACAGATTATTACATTGATTAGGGAGAGCACCCCGTCCCTGCGAGTATTTCCCATTGCTTCACTGTTTTTGTCTCTGGGCAAAGTGACAGAATACGTTTGATCTCTGAATTTTACTTTTCTACAGAGTCGATAAAGCCAGGAGGGACAGAAAACATCTTTCTCCTCATTAATAGTGAGCCACACACTTCAGATCACTTAGAATCCACATATATATATGTGCTGCTTGTTCGTTTTTTTTTAGTGTTGTGAATAACTTATTGGAGCAAATGTCTTTTATGTACATCCACGGTAGGAACCAGACTGCAGGACAAAAGACAAGCATATTCACGGTGCTTGTCTTCCTTAGGATTTTATACATAACCTATTACTATTTCACTCCAGCTTTTCCTTCTCTGGTCTCACATATAGCCTTTCGAACCCTTCAACATATCCAATTGTACAAATCAGTTCTGTCAGCTAAACACTATTAGTAAGCTCCTCACAACTGCCTCTGGGATTATTCTATAGCTTGAAGGGGTATCTCTCTGTCTGGCCAGTAACTAAATCATATCTGACATTTTTTCCACAATAATTTACCTGTGGTGCAGACTGAGATCCAGCTATTTCCGAAGTAACATGAAACAGATTTTATTGAATGTACGGATTAGTTAACCATTGTTAATTAAATGGGCAGACTTTTCTGTGAATATACATAATTGGTCAGCAATCACATTACAGCTCGCATTTTATAATGCACGGTCATCAGACTATGTTTCCAGGAATAATTTATTTCATAGATCATGATATTGCATTTCATTATAACTAATTACTGTGTACAGACTTCTGTACATGTGCATCGCTTTCTTTGACCACATTGACATAAGAAAACAAAGCGCAAGTAATTTCCTGAAAGAGTAACACAACAATCTCAGTTAGCCAATCATGTTACAGTGGAGTCATCTACAATGAAGCAAAGCCATGTCCTTTTGACTAGAATGATAATGTCATCAGCCACAGTGCTGTGACATCAGATGTCCTATTCACAGGACAGCTGACAAATATAATTGTAGTTCAATGAATGCTTTACAGCAGGTCATCCTTATTAATGAATAACCAGGGGTGTTGTCAAAATTGTTAAAGACCTGGGTGCCCTGAAGAAGAAAAAAATGCGACATGCTGCTCCAAACGATGTTCATTGTCACATCATATTGAGTAGTTTGGATGTATTAAAGTGCTATAAAACCTGAGTTGAATAATGCATACATATGCTGCAGTCCTTGTACCCCAAAAATGCATAAACTACTGTGCCACAACAGAGAATCTCACAGACCCACACAAATGCCAACACAAATCATTATAAAAATAAAATTCTCAAATTTCATATTCTATTCTGCACACAATACAATTAGCACTGCACTTAAGACTACCTTAAATCAGAACTGCACTATAATAGTTGAGGACTATTTAGCAGTAATACAGTAAAAACAATGAAGCGCCACTAACTATCAGTCCTCACTGGGAAATCTTCTCAGGCATACTGCAGGATGCTGCCCCAAAGAAGCCGGGAAAGCTGGGAATCTGGAAAGTAAACACAAAGGGGGTGCCTTTCCTAGTGCAGATCAATTTATTTCAATAAGCACGAAGTGAAAAAGAGATAAAATGGTACTCACAAACATGAGTGTTACACAGGCATGGAATGGGAGCTGACATGCAGTAAGACATCCACTAGACAATTCCTGTGTGTGAAGACGTTGACGCGTTTCCGGGGCACGCCCCCTTCATCAGAACAGATTATAGTCTTAACCACTGCACTCTGTAAACTATGTTGAACATTACATGCTCCGAACCGCTGCACTCTGTAAGCTGTGCTCTATGTTACATAATCCTGACTGCTACTAAGTTGTTTTGTATATTATATAGTCTTGAGTTTTTGTACTTTGCAGTTTATGCTGTACATTGTTTATTCCGGACCAAAGTGTTCACTCTACATTCTCTGGTTGCTAAATAGTCCTCAAATTAAACACAAAGGGGGCGCCTTTCCTAGTGCAGATCAATTTATTTCAATAAGCACGAAGTGAAAAAGAGATAAAATGGTACTCACAAACATGAGTGTTACACAGGCATGGCATGGGAGCTGACATGCAGTAAGACATCCACTAGACAATTCCTGTGTGTGAAGACGTTGACGCGTTTCCGGGGCACGCCCCCTTCATCAGAACATAAACTGCAAAGTACAAAAACTCAAGACTATATAATATACAAAACAACTTAGTAGCAGTCAGGATTATGTAACATAGAGCACAGCTTACAGAGTGCAGCGGTTCGGAGCATGTAATGTTCAACATAGTTTACAGAGTGCAGTGGTTAGGACTATATAATGTAAAACATAGCTTACAGGTTGCAGCACTTAGCAGCAGAGCTGTAGCTAGCCTATTTTGCGCCCGGGGCAAGAACAGAAAATTGTGCCCCCCCGCCCGATGTTTTTTTGAGGAAACTAAATAAATAACAAGGCATTAATTATATTTAAAGGAGAACTATAGGGGGCAGTGTTTTTCCCCATAGTTCTCCTGAGGGTAACGGGAGGACGCTAGTTTGTGTCCTCCCGTTACCCTAAGCTCAGTATACCGCGAGCTGTAGCTCGCGGTATACTGAGCTTAGGGTAACGGGAGGACGCTAGTTTGTGTCCTCCCGTTACCCTAAGCTCAGTATACCGCGAGCTGTAGCTCGCGGTATACTGAGCTTAGG
This sequence comes from Nanorana parkeri, assembly GCF_000935625.1. Classification (NCBI taxonomy): domain Eukaryota; kingdom Metazoa; phylum Chordata; class Amphibia; order Anura; family Dicroglossidae; genus Nanorana; species Nanorana parkeri. Next base: position 164,260 of record NW_017306610.1, on the reverse strand, counting down.
GTAACGGGAGGACGCTAGTTTGTGTCCTCCCGTTACCCTAAGCTCAGTATACCGCGAGCTGTAGCTCGCGGTATACTGAGCTTAGGGTAACGGGAGGACGCTAGTTTGTGTCCTCCCGTTACCCTAAGCTCAGTATACCGCGAGCTGTAGCTCGCGGTATACTGAGCTTAGGGTAACGGGAGGACGCTAGTTTGTGTCCTCCCGTTACCCTAAGGAGAACTATGGGGAAAAACACTGCCCCCTATAGTTCTCCTTTAAACCCTTTATTTCCGTTACATAAGAAACAAAGATATGTAACTTAACATTAATAACAACTTCATAAAATATAAACTTACAGTGTAGTTAAATAAGGTATCACAAATAGTGTTTTCAGAATTAAATCTATTTATTTGGATTGAAACAAACTTTAAATTGAAGAATCAAAGTGTTTTTCATGGTAATGTATCCCTCAGAGATGTAACCATAAGTTAATACTTATAGCAAAATAGAATAAAATAAATATAGTGCAATAATGTTGGAGGTTGTGAGAGCTAGTTCACACCAGATGCAGTCAGTTCAGGTTGGCAGCAGCATCAAAAACGCATCTAAAAGACTATCGTGCCTGTGCAGAAACCTGACCGGATCTGCATTTGGTGTGGATTTGGTGTGCATTTTTTTTAGTTTAACATGGGCTTTCAGTGCGTTCCAGGCATTTGCATGCGTTTTTAATGCGTTTGCAGATCCAGAGCAGGTAAAATAGGGCCTGCTGCAGTTCTATTACCTGCTCTGGATCTGCACGCTGCGATGTGTGGGGGGGGGGATCCCTGCAGAGTGCCGTGAGGGACAGTTACGGCTCTCTGCAGGGATAGATCAAGAAGTGAGCGAGCGCCGGTATGTGTTCGCTCACTTCCCGATCTACTGAGCCGACCTGTGACAGTCTCATTGTCACAGGTCGGCTCAGATTATGAGGCTGAGAAGCTCCTTTAAGCCTGTGACATACTACATGTGAAGCCGTGCAGAGCAAAGCAAAGCTGTCAGGCATGGAGCTTCGCATGTAGTGTGTGAGCTGAGCGCCACCAGATGAAGGACTGCATTGTAAGCCAATTGGCCCCCGCGTAATAACCGAATGGCCTTCGCATCTTGACGCGTGGCTTTATACGCGCGAGCCAATTGGCTGAAGATGAAATTTTTTTATCTCAGCACGCTCAGCTATGCGCGTTCTTGCAAGTGGACGTGCCGGAGACAAAATTACATGACACACTGCACGTGAAGGCAGCGCGCCACCGCTCCGCGCTGCTTCGCGAGCAGTGGGTCCCAGCCTGAGGGCCCAGTCACACCATAAAGAGTGCGTTCAGACTCTGGAATGCACTAGAACGAAACCTGGCCAGCTCACTGTGTTTTGGGGTGGGAGGGGGTGTGGCTGCGCATTGAAGTCAATGGCACCGCAGCTATGCGCCCCACCCACAGTGCAATCGCCGTCACCCGAATGCATGACACATCAGTGCTTGTGTTCCGGTCCAGTGGGATCTGCAAAAAAGTAGTGCATGCAGCATTTTGGCAGATCACACTGGACCATAATGCAGGCACTGATGTGGCACGCATTCGGGTGAAGACGTTGAATCAGCACAGTAACTGTCTGAAGGCTGCAGCTCTCCCTCTCTGTCAGATTTGATTCCCGTCAGGGATGACCTCAGGTTGCCTGGGCTGGATTTGACTTTAGGACCCGCCTCCTCCACCTCACGGCCACACCTCCCTCGCTACGTCCTCTGCGTCCTCTGGCCGGCTCTCCCGAATCCCTCTCTTCAGTTCTCACCGCTGGTAGCATGAGAATGCTGCGGCACCGCTGGCTCCTCAGATCGGCGCTGGCCGCATGAGAAAGCCGCGGCACGGCGGCCGCAGTCAGAGGACACTTAATAATCTTTAGCCGCACTAAAAAATCTTCGGGCCGCAGCGCCACCCTCCCCAACTGGCGGAATTCCAGTGTCCTGGCTGCGCCCCCATCCAGCCTGCACCCAAGGTGAGTGCCTCACTCGCCTCGCCCTTCCTACGGCCCTGCTTAGCAGTATGTAATGAACAGCAGAGCTTACAGAGTGCAGCGGTCATGAGTACACACTGTGCACAGAGGTTAGTGTAGTTCTCCCTTGCTAGTCAGTAATGTCAATGTTGTAATGCCCCCTTATGTCTGTGTTCAGTATTTACATTGATGGTCAGTGCAAGATAAATAGACAATTGGTGTCAGTGGTTACTATCCTGAGAGTAGAGCTACATGTTTCACTTGATAGTTCTAACTCTGGAACTATGCAGGCACTGTCAGGCAAGGAGATCACTCTGCCAGATGGTTCTTACTAGAAAGACTAAATACAATTGTTTAGTTTTTTTAGCAAATGTAAAGCAGGGTAATGAAATAATACGGGTAATTTGGTCTATTATTATCTCACTGCCCTACTTGGCATATGCCATTTGTAAAAACCTGCACATTACACTTTTTAAGTAAACCTAACTTGCACTAAAGCATTTCTAAAGTAACATCAGTTCTGACATGCAGAAACCTGTAAGTACTGATGTTAGTCTTCAAATCAATCCGTGTGTCTCTTTGGGACCCCTAGCCCAGACTGCACATGGAGATTCAACTTCTTCCCAATTCGAGGTTAATCCACAACCCTTCATTACAGTAAGCCCCTCCCAGTCATTGAATTGTCAAATGTCAACATTTTTGAATAACAGCTTGGAGTTTAATCTCCAGGTACATCCTAGGGCTAGGATCCAGCCCATAAAGATGCAAACATTGATTTGCGTACTAACACAGGGAGTTTCATTTAAGCATTGTAACCTTTTACATTTTTGGACAGGAACTTTGATGCTGTCAGAAACTGAATTACAGTGGTGGAAATCTGTATACCATGCATGTAATGTAAAATATAGGGAAATGTACCCCAGTCAACTTGATCTTCTGTAGCAAAAGGAAACCTTCTTCAAATAACCCAGAATACAGTTCTATGCTAATATAAGTACATTACACCGAGCTGCCGCAGAGCACAATATCAGCACGGGCCTGCAGTTTGTCAGAAACAATTTCAGACTTTACTCTCAAGTGATCCTTTTTTTCAGCTGAAATGTGCAGGGAATTAGAGATGTGCTGGGAGAAGCTGAACATTCCACTGTGTGGCAAATTAAACTTTTGAGTTCAGCTACTTGGAGTCTTTCATGTAATTTACCACAGCTGCTATAAAAAGACAAAAGAGAACGGATCAAGATTCACATAAAAATAAGATAATTCAAACAATACAGTGCTTCGCAAAGCGGAAGTTTGTATAACTCAATTAAGCATCTCTAGACTGCAATACACTTAGATAGGTGTCTCATTCAAAGAAAATAACTATTTCAGAGTGTTCATATTCCATCACACCTAGCTCTATTTTCATATCAGAACAGCACAAAACTATTGCACAGGAAAAGGCACCGTCACCCAGAATAACACTACTGTGTGTGTGGAGATGATGGTGTAGATAGATGATACATTGATAGATAGATAGATAGATAGATAGATAGATAGATAGATAGATAGATAGAACCTTTAGACACTCACACCCCAACTACACTTTATTTTGGAAGATGTAAAGTAATTGTTTATTTGTCTCTATCGCATAGTTAATTGAGATTGTTGGTTGAACTTATTATTACTCTTACGTCAATGGGGAATGAACTAGATATCCTCAAATCATATGATTGCAAACATCTAGGTTGCATTTCAAGAGTTTACTTCCATTAAGAGATAGAAATAGAGTGGGGGAGTGGGGTTGGAATTACTTATTACCGTGTTTCCCCGAAAGTAAGACCTACCCCGATAGTAAGACCTAGCGCTATCTTCAGTGATTTCTGTAATATAAGACCTACCCCGAAAATAAGACCTAGTTCGGTGGTAGGTCTTATATTACAGAGATCCGCTAGGTCTTACTTTCGGGGTAGCGGCACATAAACTGAATTTTAGCCGGCCACAGCTCCCGCCCCGCCCACACACCAGCCGGCTGCAGCTCCCGCAGGAACAATATAAGTATTCTTATCAAATAAAACAACAGAAGGCAAACAATAAATGTCAAACTAAAATAGAGTCTATAAAAATAGTGTGAGGATGGCATGCCGCCCCTTTTTTCAAGTAGGTGCATCTAGAAAAGTAAAAATAGAAAACAGAACACAAAACCTAGACTACATGTCAAATTAATGAATTACTATATGTCTGAATATATGAAAAATTTATTCAGGCACATAATAATTTGAGAATGTGCGGCGGCCATGTTGGCCATTGGCGTGTTCTGTGAATGCGTGCCACCATCTTGGAGGTGGGGAGCATGCCGTTACATGATGTCACACGCCGATATTGGCCCTACCATCTTGGTGTATACCTAGATATACACCAAGATGGCGGTGCCCAACACGTGAGGTGTTATATGATGTCATGCGCCCTGCCTCCAGAACACCAATGGCTGAATGCAAAATAGCATAAAATGTGTTTTGTTTGATTAAACGAATGAAACTTTGTTAGTTTTCGTTAATTTCATCTGAAATGAATTTTTATTCTTTGTACATGTCTAATAATATGCGTGCGTGTGTGTGTGCGTGGGGGGGGGGGGGGTAAATCACAGCCTGTTCATTCATAACTGGGGACACCTAGTACTATGTTATTTACAGTTATTTACAAACACTGGAGTGATCAGACGATCCCTCCAGTGTTTGTGCTTCTCACACGGAGGACCGGTAAATATCAGTGATATTTACCGATTGGAGAAGCTGCCCCGAGGACGAGCTGTGTCGGCCGCCTGGCACCTTTGTTGCCATGGCGCCATGTATGGCCGCACAGCTCGCACACCCGAGGGCGGCCCTGAGCACACTACCAATGTATAATATTAGAATGACAGGTGGAAACTGGAGGTACCGGTGGTAGATGTGAGAGCTCCTAAAACAGACAGGTGTTCTGCATACCCTGTTTCCCTGAAAATAAGACCTACCCCGAAAATAAGACCTAGTACTATTTATGGGAATTGCTCAAATATAAGACCTACCCCGAAAATAAGACCTAGTTGTGACCATTACTAGGGTCGGTGGTGGCATAAGGGGGAACTTGAAGAGCCACGGGAGAGAATCAGCGGTGTCAACGAAGCCAGCGCTAGAGGAAGCGAGGCGGCACTGGAAGGAGCAGAGCCGCATAAGCCAATGCCTTCTCTATAGCGCCGGCTCCTGTCACAGGCAGAGTGATACCAAATGCACTCTGCCTGTGAGGAATGATAGTGAAAGTGCGCTTCGCTCATTCTGGCCAGCAATTAGTTACCATATTCCTCTTGAAAAGGTACGGCACCCCTGATTGTTCTGATCACCATATTTTTCTACATGAATAAGGATTGTTGTACATTAAAAATAAATAAATAAGACCTACCCCAAAAATAAGACCTAGTGGTTTTTTTGAGCCACAAAATAAATAAGACAGTGTCTTATTTTCGGGGAAACACGTAGTACAACAGAGAAAAATGCAAAAGAGGAGTGCTACAACCTAAATCACTTTCACTGCCATAATAAGCCTGGCCAGCATGTTCTGCTGCTTTCACTGCTCCAACAAGAATCGGTCCCTGTTTTGTTCAATATCATCCAGCTACCTAGTTGTCACCTTACTAAAGTCTCATTCTCCTATGAAACTATTCACATCAATTAAATCAGCTTGGAATCAGCCAGAACCAACAGAGAACTGCTCTTAACATCCCATAACAGGAAAATCTTCAGCCATCGGGAAGACCGTGTGAATTACAAACACAGCAGCGCATCTGCTTAAGGACACTTATCATTTGCACATCAAGTGAGTGTCATTCCTTTCATTCTATTCTGGACTGTTACACAATTTCAGAACACTTGTTACAAATATAAGCTATTTGCCATGTATTCAATTCCCAATACTGGTTATTGTGTCAGGTTGTAGCGCTCCTCTTTTCCATTTTTCTCTGTTATCCTGAAAAAACACTACTCTGGGATCCCTCTGATTTAGGTCACATAGCCAAATGCTGAGGCACTGGTCATATGATCTCTGAGAGCAGGTTAATCTTTAACAGTGATCTTTTTCTTTTGATGTGATAATTTGGCCAATTCTGTAAGACATGATTGGCTGAGGAACCTTGAAGCAGTGGTTTCTTCAGGACAGTTAGGCAATTTATGCTGTTGTTACACCATTTCCAACTATATTGGGGAGGGAAGGTCAGAAATGATGAGATTTTATTAGACTAGAAGTCGACTCTACATGCCCACCACTGTATTACAGGTATGAAGATTTTTTTTTCCCTTAAGGCATCACTTTTTAAAAGATCCCTAGATAAAACCAGGAGCTATTATTAATAACCATGTTACACAGAACAATCGTTATTATATTAAATGCAATTTTCTAATGAAGCTGTCCATGAACAGCACAATGTCTGTTTTGTGGTATGTTCAATATGTTTCTATGTTATCCTCTTCTTGTACTGTAGCTGCACAAATTGTATTTACAATCTATATATTTTATTACTTGTGTTTTCATACCCTTATTTACATCAATCCTCTGTCAGAGTGCTGTGTCCTTTTTATTAGATATTGACGATCCTTAGATCATTCCACCAAGCCCTCATCACATTTTACCATTCAAGGTGGCACAGTTCCCCCAAAAAAGACATAGCTGTCCATCTCAAAATTGTTATAGAGCACCTGGATAATGCTCTGAAGACAAATGAGACCAAAGGTGATCTTTCTAACATTTACATTCATTCAATATATTATGTTTGGAGAAAATGAAAACACTACAAAGCATTTCAAAATCACATCCTATCTATTTTACACAGGGTAAAGGAAATAAAATGGTAAGGATGGCTTTTAGTCCCCAGTTACTGCAGAGGTACACTGAAGGACCAACTAACTCTAAGGTGTATGCTTGTTAAAAACCTGAAATAAGTTGAGTCACATAATGTGCCAATGATTCAAAACACAGGAGTAAAACAACAGAGAGCCTCAGACAAAAGAAGTGTCATATGCGATAATCAAAATCCTGACCTCAATTTCACCAAAAAGGTATAACCTGATCTCAAGCAGACCAATAAAGCAAAAAAATTGCATAAACCTTAAACATGTTGTACACTGTGACATGGGACAACATACCTCCTAACTAATATTTATGTCAGGGGAGAACCTTCAGAAATTAATTAGCAGTTATTGCTATTAAAGTGAATTCCACCAGTTGCTAAAAATAAAGGCTTGCATACATGTTCGCTCTGTGACCTTGACTATTTAAAAAGATATGCAGTTAAAAATGGTGTGTATAAAATGTCTCATATATTATGTTTACAGGATCATTATAGCTATAATATGGATTAGGCAGCATTAAAGCTGAACTCCAGAAACTAACAGAAAAATACAAATATTATTCCTCACTCCTGCAGGATTCTTCCCTGCTGCATGACTTGTCCCAATAAAGTCACTTCTCTTCCCTGGTTATGAGGCTGCCCTTTTGCTGATGGCATCACATACAATGCAGAAATAGCAGCCCTGCACTGTACATGAGGAACACAGGGGCCTTTCCACATTGAGGAAGTGGAGAAGAGCATTGGCTACTGGGGAAGACATACATATTGTATGTTTCTTTGTGATGGTCCTCTAGACTTAAGCATTAGAGCCTTACTAAAGAAGGGAGGTGTTACCAAAAGGGATTTTTGCAAGCTGGTGTTCAGTTAAAAAAAATCTGTTACAGGTTACAGTACGTCAGGATTGAAATGTGGGAGCTGTCACTGCTTAATTTGATTGGGAAAGTATGTGCTCCAGTTAAGGATGTCATCCTCATCCTTTTTCATTGTCTGGTGAACAAGACAGAGATTCTAGAATAAACAGCTCATGTCATTGAAGTTGCCTTTACACAGTTTTCCACTGTCAACCCAATAGCCTTGCTGTCAGCATTGAACTGGCAACATCACCCCACACTCATTTGGCTCTATGTTTCTCAAAGTGATAACAGTATCCATGGAGAAAAAAGGATCATGAAATCCACTTTCATGCTGCTATATATTTTTTTATGGTTACTCATATTTTTATTGCAAGAAAATGCACACAATGTTCTGAAAGTCAGATGGCAGTGGTCTGCATAAAGAAAAGTCATAGCAGAAAACTGCTATTCTTTTGCAGCCTTGTCCTAGTTATAAGCAAGACTGATGAATACTATTTCCTAGACACTGCACCCGATAAGCTCACCATATTTTAAATCTGCTTGGGCATTGTTAACACCGGCAGAAAATGTCAGCATATTCCACACACCTTTCAAGTTACTCTTCCCCTTCTTGACTTCTAGGCCAAAAGGCTGTATTGAGACAAAAGTCCACTTTGTGCTGCACTGCTCCAAATATTGTCTGCCATGTCTGACTCTTGCCAGACACTGCAGATCCACTGGCTTTCACGCAATTTTTTTTATAATTGACAATTTTTATTATTCAAGTTGCATAGTTGAAATACAAAAGTACAAAGCTTATGACATGTTTTGTGGCTTCAAGATTAATTAACAGTACATCAAAGAGCCTATTAGGTCCCGCAGTATATCAGGGGGCTGTTTCCATGCTAAGCACAAAATGGGGTAGTCCCTTTTTTTTACATCATAACAGTCTTATAGTGTTAAACCTTGCCATCACTGTATGGACTAAGTTTCAGACTTTCCAGCAGGTCTCTATTTACGTAGCTCAATGGCTTGCGAATGACCTTTTGTCTTGAAGCGTTTTAACTTTATTTAATACATATATAACTTAGCAAAAATAAAGAAATGAAAGTATATACGAACTTCTTCCAGGATGACCATCTAAGTGTACAGCATGAACCAGGCCTCCATCCAAGCCTTTGTCCTCCGCATCCCTCCCCTCCTGAGTAGTCCCTAACTGAGTCCATGCCTCGGTCTCGAATCCACCACTCCTTCTCCTCAGTCTGTGTTCGCTTCGTGGGCATGCCACGCCTTCCATACCTCCTCATGTGCCCCAATTGTATTGTTCAGCCTAGCTGTTAAATACTCCATCACCTGGACGTCCTTGATTCTAGCAAATAGTTCTAGTCTAGAGGGTGGGTAATTCCGTTTGCATTGTAGTGGAATAAGACAGCGAGCCGCTGTGAGGATATGCATGACTAGCTTTCTATCTATCCTAGAGAGTCCAGGGAAGGGCAAACCTAGTAAGTAGTGTATGGGGTGGTTGAAAAGTGTTCGCCCCGCCAGCTGCAGGCTTTCACGCAATTTGAAGGCATTGGGTATGTTTATGTCTTCAGCATCTGCATGAACAAGAGCTGAAAGTAAATGTAAACCCTAACTGACATTTCGTTTTCCAAGGTACTGTGTATTAAAATCAATTGTATTTTTAAAATTACAATACTGTTCACATCCTATTTTCATCCTTTGTTGCATCTAAGCGCTGTCGATCCCGTTCTCGATCCTGTTGTCTACATTGGGAGAGACCAGGTGACAATGCAGGAGAACATTTAGGAGACAGAGTGTTGTTACCCTATAACAGAAAGTGGCTGAACAAGAACTGTTCTGACAGGTATTATTTTAATGAAAGCCACATATTTAGAAATATTGAAAACAATGTAATGATTGGGTATATTTTATGCACTTTATACTTTATGTAGGGTTGCTGAACATGGCCGTATAATTGTTGTTGTTTTTGTTCGCTACATTTGGTTTAAATGCCCTTTTTCAATTTCTACAATTGTATATAAACTACAAGCATAATATCAGCATGATAGAGTCCATTGTTTAAGAATATTTAAAATATATCTACAAATGCAATTGAAAGAAATGTACAGGGTAATGTTATATTTCAGGTACATATTTAACTGAATTCCCTGCTGTCAAATGTCTTCAGTGCCTACTCTACATTAGTGTAAAGATGAACTCCTTGACTAAGTTGGATGATAATCTTGTTGTGGAAATGATGGATGTCACAGCTATTAATTATTCCGCTCATTACAACGACACTGATAAATCATTTTTTGCCTGGGGCCTGTCACTTTGTACTCAGTAGGGCAGTACAGACTGTGTAGGACTTCTTCTCTTAGTACAAGTCTGATTTTGATCATATTTTCAGAAAAAAAAACATTTATTCTACAAAGTATATTTGTTTTAAATGTGCTCCATGCACCTGTCATGATTTAAAGGTATCCACTATTCACCAATGTTGGTGAATATGGTTTCTTAATGGCTGTTCCCCAATTTTAAATATGGCTTCAGTCAGACTACAGGCCTAGAGGTTATGTTCTTGTTTCCCTCCTCCAACCTTGTAGAGAGAGTTAACAAAGAATGTGTGGTTGTGTATAAAAGTTATGTGGAAGCAAGAAAGATACAATTAGGGAGATTTTGGGTTATCTTACTCTAAGTGAGCTTGTTATGGCTAAATACCAGAGTTTTGGATGTCAAGAGGGTTACATAATTGGGTATGGCTGGTATTAACAGGGGCATGTCATATATGAATTAGCTTCTTTGCATAAATGGGTGGGTAACCATATTCAGTCAATGTCATCACTCAGATTTCCCCCAACCACTGTTGACATACCATAGTGGCCAGGGAATTGTAATTTGCAATGGTAGGTAAACATTGTTGGACACAGCGGGTCTTGTGGTTGAGGTGGCTCTACATTACTGGACTATGTGATTAATGTTGGATTTACATCAAGAGACACTTTTTCTTTTCTAATAAAGGACTCTTTTTCCTGGTGAGGGTGTTTTTACTTGCTTTTTCACTTTTTTGTGAACGAGTAACAAGGTGTATGTTCCCTGTACTCCTTCTCCTGGGGGGAAGGGGATATCTGGGGGTGCCCTTATTCTAAAATGGGGTTCCTTATTTCAACAAATCCCACCAAGACCCCTTTTGGGGGGACAGGATGTGGGGATGAGGACCTTGTCTCCTTGGTGACAAGGTGCCTTGCAAAGTGGGGAAGCTTTGCCGTCCCCCCTGCAAGGTACCCTCACAATATTCAAGGCATGTGGCCTAGTATAGTTCAAAAAGGGAGAGCTTGCTGCTCCCCCTACACGATTGAAGTCATAATTTGTGACCCATGATTCTCCTCGACAAGTCAAACACCACAAAATGAAAAATTTCCAACTGATGTTTGTTTAGAGGAATTACCTGTGGGTTTGGGCCGGACAATTATTTTGCCATTCGCTGAACTGTGTACTTAACCTGAACCCAAAGCTCATTCCTATTAATGACAATACTAATGTACCTACTATTCGAAAACGAACATGATTGCTCAAAGAATGGTCCTCTTATTTTCTCACACTTTTATGTTGGATTAAGGTCCTTATGGATGATTCTCCCAAAAATGTTATATCTATAAAATAAATCCTCCACCTTTATATACCCTCATGATTTAAATCCCAAGTCATCCCCTTTGTTTGGTTGAACAAAAAAACCCAGGACAATAGGCATCAGCAACAGGGGGATCTAGGTCTCTCCACTTTTAATTATACCACCTAGTCTTCTGACAGCCACAGCTGTTCAAATGGGGTACCAGTTGGGCATTTGTCTCATTGGTGGAGTTTACAAAAGAAGTGGTCAGGCTCTTTTATCAGGCCAGGGGTCCTGTGACAAGAGACTTGGCTTCTTTTAGCTCCAAAGTACTCCACCCCCCACACACATACACAAACACAGTTCTGCTACATCCACTTTTAGAGAGACACTGACTTTGCCCCAGCATTCAGCATGGAGCGCAATTTTCAAAGGTGGAAGAAAAACTCTTACATTTATGCCATAGACTTTTGAATGTTGTATAAGTGTGTTTTATTTAACCTGTCATTTGATCTGTACTGGATATAAAGAGTTATCATTACCTTCATCTTAAAAAAAGTTTATCTGCTCACCCTTGCCCACACATCACCAACCCATATACCACCCTTGAAGACCTATTCCTAGACCCCTCAGGGACCAAGGGTGCAATTTTGATATATTTTTAGATCTAGTCCAACCTCAGCTAACACCACCTCTTACATGTTAGCTTGGGACCAGTAAAACGATACTGCACTATTCTCCAAAAGTGGCAGCTGGAATTCACCAACATTAAGAAGACCTCTTGCTCACTCACCATCTGAGAAACTGCCATTAAAAGTTTGAGTAGTATGTAGCCCCACACATACTCTGCATTATAATTTCAGAAATTGATAAGCATCGCTTTTGAGGCTGTCAAAAACGTAGCATCCTGAAACATTTTTTTTTTAGGAGTTGCTCAATAGCCCTAAACCTCTGAAGTTGGGTAAGGGGCCTCATCTGTCCATCAACCAGCCCCACACTGGCTTCCATTTCTCACTTCCTATTATTCCTCTTGATACCTATGATCCCATCAGGGTTTTGTAAGCTAATTTACACAATCTTAGGGGCTGCACAATGGAATATGGCTTACAAATGAAATTAATCAAATCTCCCCTTTGAACAAATTATCACCACAGTTCCTTCCATTAGCAACACAGAGTCTATCACCTCCTACGTGACTCCCTTCCAATATATCAGGTGAAATGGGAACCACGGCTAACTCAAGGGCATCTCTTGTAATGTTGTCATAAGCAGTTAAATCAGTGCTCCTAACCTGTAAACATGATCAACATTAGAAATTGGTAAAAGCCGCGCTGTGTGAATGAGACCGCAAAAGTATCAGATATAGTACATACTGACTTTGGAGTAATGAGATACAATGTGTAAAAAGTGCAAAACAAAGAAGAAACGCATGTATATAACATGCACCTTAGTGTAAATGTAATTGCTACAAAATATCCATAATGAAAAATAATGAAAAAGGTGTACGTTTAATAAACTGTGATAAAACTAGCTTTATCACGAGTTAACTTTACTCAGCAGATCTCTTTGTTTTTCTCGGCTGCACAGAGGCTGTTTAATAACCTGCGAAAAGAAAACTTCTCACGTAACAGCTGTGAAAGGCTGAGATAAGTTATCTCAGTGATCAGTTGAGAAAGCAATGGGTGGTAATGTATTCTGAACTGCACAATGACATCCTTTGTGATAATCTGCAAACCTCCGGACAGGATCGTAGTTTAATCTGCCAAACCACCCATTAACAATATTACAAAGCACCGCTATAGCAAAGTGCAACAGTTATTTCACCAAAACAGGATTTACATGTTCTGATTTGTTCAGCATGTACCAGTACAAAACCATGAATTAAACTACCAGAGGCAGCCACAATGCGAGGCAGTGATGGGGTTAAACATTCTAAAGGGGCACTCTGATGGAGCCTAGCAATGTAAGTGGGCACTCTGACACATGCTGGAAATCAGAATGTTTGGCGTCCATGCTCTTTGCACAATACTTATCTCGTGATAAAGCTGTTCTCTACTTTTCACATATACAGAGATAGTGCTAAAGGAAAAAACACATGTAAACACAATCCCTAGATCCAAAGATATAGACAGTTGAATATATATTATATGCAAAACTCAACTTTTCCTTTAAAAGCAAAGCTTGTCCCTGCCCCCTCCTCTTCTCTACCTTTTGGTTTAATGTGATGGGTGGCCTAACTGACCAATAGAGAAGCTTTTACTTCACAGGACAACTCAAGATTTGCTAATGAATTCAGCTGCATTTATGTCTAGATCTGTTTACAATTTTTACATGGATTTACTTTATTTAGATGACATTTGATCGTACATTTTTCCTTAAATACTCAGTATAAATTGCCCAGTTTTGCGACAGGCTCATTTTATGGTTAAAACTACAGTTACTGTTTAATGATAATGTGAAAAATGCTGACACCCCACAACATAGTATCAATGATTTCACAGCAAAGAACTGATATGAGTTTTACTAAGTGTTACTACACTTCATACATCATCACTTATCTTTGTATCACCGTAATAAATGAACCCATTTGTCTTTTAATGGGAACATTTTACAATAATGAAATCTTTAGCAAAAAAAGCTGTTTATTTCAGCAGAATAAAACAGAGCCCATACAGGCAGCCAGCTACAAAATAAATCCAAATGGCAAAACAAGCTTCTGCTCAACTGAGCCTTACTTAGTTCATGTCTTTAACAAGTCCCTTTTTCCTGAGAATGTTCCTCTTTTGGCATGGCAGCAGTCCAAAAACAGAATTATATAGCACTGACAGCAACAGCATGGCTCTCTCTGAACTGATGCATAAGCACACTAACCACAGCTTGATTCAGTTGAACCAAACATGGTCCAGAAGATCGGGAATCACCCCACTCTGTTCATTAGTGTCCAATAGGCACTCTGGCCACAGTGCTGCACAGTTCCACCTGAGGCAAGCACCCATCATACACTTTTCCAGACAAAATAACCAATTGTACAGTCACCATGTTAAAATATATACATGCCAGTCAGGGTAAGCAGCACATGGTTGTCAGTTTGTATGTCAGCAGCCAGCATGCAAAGTGTCTCTAAACAGGTATGGTATTCATTTTCAGGTGTGTGTTGCCCCACATAATGGAATTAGGCTATCTATCAAGTGTCCCTCCCCAAGGAGACAAACAGCTGTATGAGCAGTGTGTGTATGGGTAGACAAGTAAGGAGCGTATTGGCCAATTGGTCAAAAGGACTGGCACTCTGACCAGGCTGATGCTTGAGGCAAACGTTTCAGGTCTTTTCTACAACAGACTGAGGGTCTAAGCAAACCAATTAGCCAGGGGGCTAAAGTCATACTTGGCATCTGTGTGATGAGGAGAACCCCTGCAAGTTGTTATGTTAATAGGCAGAAACCCTACATCCTACTTTCCTGTGTGAACCAAGTTCCTAGAAAGCTCTCCATTTGGAGCCAAATCTCATAATACCTATGTGTGTGTGTGTGTGTGTGTGTGTGTGTGTGTATATATATAT
>NW_017306610.1:124366-149389 GCF_000935625.1 Nanorana parkeri | reverse complement strand
GTATATCAAAAACTGTAACATATATTTTATGTAAATTTTCTCCTGTATAAAATATGTGTCAACAGACAGCTGACAGTTTATATTTCCCAAATCGCAACCTGGAAAGCTCACAGGTGTTCTCTTATCATTTAATACCACTTCAGAGAATAAACAGCTGCCGGAACTGACTGGCTAACCACCATGCAATTCACAGTAGTCTATTTATTTGAATGATGCTTGTACATCTGCAAGTAATTGTCTCTGTAGCTCTCCTGAAAAACACTTATTGAAAAATGACATATTATTGACTGCCCTGTTCCTTTGATAAATTCTAGCCTTACCCTTTTGTCCAACACTTGTAGTAAGTCCTCTCCTCAGTGGAAATTGATTACTCTCAAATGCCTGCAAACCTGCATCTCCATAACTTAAACCTCTGAGGCTACCACAGCTACAGTATCTTAAGCCTGCCTTAATTTCCTTTCTGAACAACTTCCATAATTCATCAATCACCTCTTTCCCTCATCTGTACTTTTACTTGCCCCCCTCTCACTGATATTAGCTTTCTCTGACATCAGTCATTTTGTTCCCAAGCATTGTATGGGAGAGTGTGAATGGACATGACATCTCCAGCATCCATTAAGCAGATTGCACAGCTAAAGACTGCAGCGTCCATTGGCCAGCAGGGAGAAACACTAACACTAATGCTGGCCACAGACCTTACAACCATCGCAAGACTTTTGTCTTTTGCGATGGTTGTAAGGTAATTAAAAAGCGTACGATCTGCCCATCTTGGACAGGCAAATCGTACTTGCGATTATCGCAAGCCCACCCCGCTGAGGGGCTGGCTTCCGATATCCGCGATGCTGAACGGGCAGTGTGCGCTTGCGCACACCGGCCCATGCGGCATTTATCTTACGAACATGCCACACACCCGCTGACAATCATACAATTCTCGGCGGGTTTTCGAACATGTTCCCAAGATAAAAGTTGTGCGACCGTACAGTAAAAACGGTTGCACGCCTTTCACACACCTTGCGATAATCGTACAATCGCAGGATTTCCCGCGATTATCGTACGATTATCGCAAGGTGTGTGGGCACCTTAACACATGTCTAGAGGGATCCCATGAATGTGTTCTTTCATATAGTGTTTTTGAAAGAAGATCTGAGGCAATGTGCTGTAATGTTTACAGGAGCCTACAGGCCCTCCCCCCAAAGAGTAGCAGGGTCCCAAAAAAGGTGTTTCACTGAAAAATTCAAATTGCATGTTGATCAGGTAGGGGACAAGGGGAGGTATTATTTATGGGCCTCTGCCAGTTTAATAATAACATGCAAAATCTGCCTGCAGAAACATTTCTTGATTAAAGCACACCTTCACATAGAGCAATCCAAAGACTGCTTTGCTAAATCACCTTCTCAGAAGAAAATCTTGCACAGCTGAAATAGACTGGCTAAAAACAACAATAATGCAGTGCAGATCTGTATTAGCACCTCTATGGGCCGTCTCCAATCTGGAACCTCAAATCTCATCAATGCTATCCCCTTTTCCAGCTATTGTCTGTGAACTACACAACACCTCCTCCCAATATAATGGAGGTGAGAAAATGGGGAGGTTACACATCATTGGTCAGTTGTAAGGATGCTGCACAGTCCTAGCAACCAACCAATGACGTGTTTCCTCCACATCCTTCCCAGCATTCAGCTCTTCACTTCTCCGGGCAGCAGTGAGAATGTGCCCGGAGTTCCTGTCAGTGACAGACTGTATATATCCCACGGCAGAGTTCCTGTCAGTGCCAAGCTGCATATATCCCATGGCAGAGTTCCGTGTCAGTGCCAGGCTGTATATATCCCATGGCAGTGTTCCTGTAATTTTTATGGCAGAATAGAGAGAAGCTCCATGGGCCCCTGAGGGGTTCCATTCCCAATGAATGACGCTGCCCAAAGTGTAATGTCTATTTTGATAGACCGATCTTTTACTAAATAGATATGCTGCATATACATCGATTTACACACTGTTTAACACAAAAATTGTGTTTTTACATTCAGAACGAGAAAAAAACAACACTTTAATCAACAACAAAAAAACAACTTTCATCTATATGTACATTGTTGTTGAATTTAGAGTTACACCATTTTTTTTTTTGTTTCAGGCTTCATAGCAGGTTGTGTGGGTGTTGAAATAGCACTGTTTGTTTGACAAGATGCTTGCTTTATTAATCTATGTCATATCGCTGTCTTTTGATGACCCTTTGTACTATCTTTAACTTAATCTTATTGAAATTGATTTTCCATGACTTGGCAGGTGAAGATGCCTACTGCCCATTGATTTGCCGAGTGCTATCTGCACAGATGGCTAGCTCTTTCACAAAATTTTCAGCTTTAGATTTAAAGCACAATTCTATTTTTTCCTCAGTTTTTGTTATTCAACAGCAAAAGAACCCCCTAGAGGGGAATGACAGTTGATTTAATTCAAGAGATCATTTGATGCTCTGTGGAAACCTTAGACTTACAAGTATAGCTGCTGGACACCTTCTTAGGTTTGCAGCGGTAGCTGTCACTCAATTCATCGATGGGTAATAAAATAACGACACTGCAATCATCTACTGGCTAGCTCCAGAAAAATCCACTTAGGACATAATTAAAAATCGTGTTGACATCATTAACGAAAACACATTAAATTAGAAATAGCAAGGTTTAGCACTCTTGAGAAAAAATAATAAGAATTAACATCTATATTGTGAATTAGTTTATGGGTGCTCTGTCAAATAAATGGTAATTAGGAATGGATAAACGGCATCAATGGAAAGTTCATTAACTAAGGCTCCATTCACACTTGTGTGTCTCCGAAAGCTGTGACACAATGTTCTTGGAATAGTGAAAGACATTGCTGAGATGCCTTTCAGTGCAACAAATAAAGTAAAGCACTACCTTTTGTTTAGAGGTGTTTAGCACACAGATAGACTGGGCTTAATTAAAGCTCCAGGTAAACAGCTAAATATACAGTTAAAATACACAAAAAAATGTTTCCCTGCCAAAGGATTTGTCATTTTTTTTTTACAGCCAATCGGTGTAATTGACTGACTACAGGGGAGGTCCTCCAGTAGCTAAAGTGAGAAGATACAATGTTGTAGGTTTTGAATATTTATTTCACCCTGGCCAATCACTAGAAGATTTATGACTGTAATGGAAGCTGGGGAAGGGGATTAATATTTTGGAAGCCCATTTAGAAGGGTCCTTTGCCTGGAGAGGATGTGAGTCCAGGGATCCAGTTTTTTCCTACCAGACTTTGCCTGAAGAGGAGCCGTGTATAGAAAGGTCATGACTGTACCTCCTATACATGCTGCCTGGGGCGGGTGCTGCCTGGGGAGTGAGGTTTGGTCTATGCCTCCTAGGTGCCTAGGGGAGGAAGCAGGGGCTAGAGAAATAGGAGAGTGGCTAGCCAGAGGGAGCATCTTAAGAGGAGTTTGCTATGCTGGCGAATGTCCAGGAGAGTTTAGGAGAAGCTGCTAGCAGACAGACATTTCATGCATAGCTCCCCAGCTCAAGGTATCCTGCTTAGTCAACTGCTGGTCTCAACTTAGAAGTCTTGCGAGAAGGGTTAAAGATACTTAATGGTATCTGTCCATTTGGCCTACCTAACCTGCTGTGGTCTGTACCACAACCCTCTGTATGCTAGACATTTAAGCCAATACATTTCCGACCCTCCCAAAAAAAAGATGGATGTAATGGAAGTCTGTCTGTCGTCACCATCAGTGGGTTGGTGAGTGTCTGGGTACAGTCACAGGCCAAATCACCAGTAGAAAGTCTAGAAGGGCCCAAAAATCCAACAGCTCCTAAGGGGGTGATCTCTAAATTATATACAACAGTAAGCTGTAAGTATTTCTTTATAGATTCTTTCTGTGAATACTTCTGCAAGTATTCACAGAAAGAAAGAATTCTGCAAGTGAATACTTACTGTATGTGCTTGACTGTAGGGATGGTCCGCCGGTTTGATTCGAACATGAGTTTGAATCGAACATCAGCCGTTCGAACATTCACCGAACGCCAAACTTTTTGGGATATTCGCGGTCTGTTCGAACGTGCAACGTCCCACACGGCAAAGAGCCCTCCGAAGCTCTAATTGGTTAAAGACTTGCACCTGACCAAAGGTCAGGTACAAGGCTTTGCCCAATCAGGGCTCAGTACTCATTTGGAGCCATAATTGGGCAAAGTTATGATGACTCTGCCCAATCATGTCTCGCCTATCAGATACCGGCAATGTACACAACTGGGCAGAGCTAGCTGTCACCTCTAGCTCAGCCCAATTGTTTATGTTTTGCCGGCATCTGTCAATATGCCATTATGAGGCGGGAGTCGGCGGGGAGCAGACGGGCCGGGCGGGCTTTTTTATTTTTTTATTTCATTGTCATCGTGGACAACGCTGGATTACGTAGGTGGATTTTTTTTTTTAAAGACTTGTCAAAAACATGTCTTGTTTTTTTCCAAATAAAATTTTTTTCAAAAGGCTGGACTTTTTAATAACTATTGTATTTAACCCTTTAGTGATGGGTAGGGGTACAAGTACCCTTACTCATTCACAAGGGAGTGGGTGGCATCTGGGTGCCCCCTTAATTAAAGGGGTATCCCGATGCAAATAAGCCCCCTTGCTCGCAGACCCCCTCAGAGATGTGGGGACGAGGCTCTTGTCCCCATGCTCGGATCAAGGGTCTTGTATGGAATTTTAGGGGGGCCCCCATTCCCCCCCTATTTTTGGGGGTGGGGTTCCTCCTTCAAATTCCTAAAAGACCTTAAGGGCCTGGTATGACTTTAAGGGGGAACCCCACACACTTTTTTGTGTTTTTTTTTTACATGGGGCCCCTCCTAAATATTCCTACCAGAACTAAAGGGTCTGGTATTGTTTGGGAGGGGGAACTGCACACTTTAAGAGTTACACAAATGTATTTTTGTAGAAATGTCAGTTTTGCAGCAGCAGGTTCTATACATCCTACAGATGCGCCACTTCACAGGCAGGTTAAGGGGACCCCCCAGGCATGATATTTGAAGGATTGTTTCACTTTTATTCTTACCCTTTAAGTGATGTTAAATTCACTGCTCCTTTAAAAACTGTATTTTTTTTGTTTGTTTTTTCCATGGATTCCTGTCCCCCAGGGCAGTACCCAGACCTCCATACACCTTTTATGGCCAATAACTTGCATATAAGCCCTCTTGAAGGGGACAATCATTTTCGAAAGTTTGACCCCCATTGACTTGCATTAGGTTTGAGTTCGTATTCGAACTTTGTGGCCGTTTGGGTGTTCGAATATGAACCGAACACAGGGGTGTTCGGCTCATCACTACTTGACAGTATGCATTTGTGATACATGGATGTGACCCAGCCTAGAATATGTATTATTTCAACTTTATGTATTATAAACCAGACAATTTATTTAGTGCTCTAATGTTGTGCCAAAAAGTTTTGAGTGCACTTACTATAAACTACAATTCGATATAGTTGCTTGTACAGTAGCTCGTACAATTCTAATTTTTTGTGACCAAAATATGGGAAATTATTTACCACCATTTTCAGTAGGTCTTACAAGTATATGTAGACTCAGCCAATAAAAATACCATGTATAAGGATTGCCATATTAATGTAATTTTGTAAATCTGAAGCTTTAATTAAAATAATTCCTGGTTATCCACCTATGAGAGAGTCCTTGTTCAAGCACTTCTTGTTTTAGGGTGACATTGCTCTGTCACTGTCTTTCAGTTATGCTCTTGAGTTGTCACCATATCACACGGGTTTCCAATGGAAACTAAAAGGGATGTTTAAAGCACACATTATGCAGGCATGGCCCACTCTTGTCACCATCCAGCCTTGAAAAATACCATGCAGCCATTGAGATGAAACAGGATAAGGATATAGTGAAAACAAGTGTTCCATTTAGAAATATGGTACACAGTGCTGTAGCTAACTAAATGTCATTCAGTTAGCCTTAACATCTACTTAAGCTCTTCTACAGGCAAGCCTATTAATAAACCTATAGATAAAGGAGGCAATTGCAGTTATACATTGTGCAAAAAGTTGTAATACCTAATATCTGAATTGTAAATTTATAACAAACCGTAATATTGTGCAAAAGGCTGAATATAATAAAGGGTTCATGTACTGCCCTGTTTCTCAAACATCTGATTTCTGCTTCATAAAGAGGAGGGGTTCCAGCAGAGTGAACCTTGCCTTGGGCCCTCTTATGTCTTAAAGCAGCCCTGTTAATTATCATGCATATAATGATGATGATTAGTCTACGCTCAGTGTGTTCTTGAAGATTGCACAAAAGCATTCCAGCACTCACTCACAGAATTGCAATGCCAATGTAAAGAACAAAGGCTAATTCACTATTGGCATATATCCTCTGCCACGGTCTTGCTGATGCTGCTAAAATCTTGCCTACAATGATGTGTTTCCTTGATTTTTTTGTTAGCATGCTGTTTATTGTCTTTGTGTCAAAGCTGTAATAATACTGCAGACAATCTGATTGTATGCTAGAAAACAGCAGCTATACAAACAGCATGGATCTAGATAAAATTCTAGTTGGATCACCAAGCAGAAAAGAAGCAGTGTCATGACCGAGAATATAAAGAAGCAATGTCATGTATTTAGCTTTTTTTCAGCCCTTTAGTGCACTCTCATTGTACAGGCACGGAGTTATTGTGTTATTTAAATTATGTCTAAAGTCAAAAAAATGTTTTGGGTATTAGAAAAAGAAAATGTTTAAAAACCTTGTCAGTTATTTTTTTTTTCTCTGTCTCAAAACACAACAGGAAGAGAGAGGAGATCCTTCCAAAGCAGGGTATCAAGTCTCCAGTTTTTTGGTTTCTTCTAACAAAAGCTAGCAAATGTACTAACAGAGCAATATTTTACTGACGGCATCATATATCACAGAACGTCTCAAATAAAAAACAATATGTTAAAGTTAACAATACCCACAAGTTACCTGCCGGGCTTTTTGTTGAAATTTAAAATAGCACGACTGAAATGGAGCATGACATAGTTTAAAGGGTGAGGCTAAATTAGAACAGACACAGTGAAATGGTGTGTTGCCAACAGAGGCATGCCCATCTTTTTCCCATGTTGATTGCAGGGGAACAATAGTGACAAGGGATTGTTAGAAATCACAGACCTGTTCAAATAGGGGACTAAAGCCAATAAATGTGTTACAAATGTCTACTTAAGGGCAGTGGTGGAGAAAAGCACCAAAGGACTGCCTTGACAGGCAGTAGGAGAACACTCAAAGGAGCTGGCCGTGGCTCGGGCAGGACCATGGCAGAATGCCAGTAAGGAGTGCAAGGAAGGCCACAAAACCTCAGAGACCCAGATTGTTCATCATACTAGAATCCCTCCCTCATGCTATGCTCCACAGTGGAGTCATGAGTAGTCAGCATCACCCTCTTCAGGAAGAAGGTCTTCCTCCAGCTACCTCCCCCTTACTCCTTTGAAAAGCTTAGCCATTAGTCATTTTACGCTGTCCAAAATGAAAAATCCTTATACAGTCAAACCAGTAAATATATGTATTTCAATCATGTATTTAGCGGTTTTCCCAGAGTTCTACTTTCAATGGGTACCCTACCATATCCATATTGTAGGGTTGTGCACTGCACAGTCTAGCCTCCAATGAATAGTGGCAGGGAAAATTTACCTGATGCAGTCAGGTGTATAGGGTTTGTCCCACTCTGATTCATAAAGAATGATGGATAGTGTCAGACAGACCCCACCTACTTGTCTGCAACTTGCAAATACAGACTGGCACTATTCATAGAAACAGTGATGTAAAAGCATCTAAACACTGAGCAGGTTGTCACCAGTCTTGGCCTAGAGATGACAGGGCACCCATTTATTCCTGGAAATTGAGCTTATATCTTGTCAATTTATTTTTTTAC
Organism: Nanorana parkeri; assembly: GCF_000935625.1. Lineage (NCBI taxonomy): Eukaryota > Metazoa > Chordata > Amphibia > Anura > Dicroglossidae > Nanorana > Nanorana parkeri. The sequence continues at coordinate 141,494 of NW_017306610.1, read as the reverse complement.
ACTAAAGTACAGCTATCTTACTAAGGTAATCTTTAATAATCTAAAATAAAACATTACATTTAATATCTGATTAACCACAATACAATCACGTCATACTATTCTTTATATGGTAGTTCATGAACTGCTAGTACAAATGAGGTCTACAAACAAAGCTCCATCATTGTGTACATACGGCTTATTGATTAAATAATAATTTCTGGACAAAGATGAGAAATAGTAAGCCAGAAAGGCAGGTCCATAAAGATTGCTGGTTTCTGGATTGTGATGTCAGTGAGCTTGCCCAATAAAACTTCACCTCTCAATGACATCAGATGTAAGCCTTGTGAATTATGGACCTTGTCACTTTGCAAAACCCTGCTGTCAGCAGAGATATTACAGAGAAAGCTTGCTACTGCAAAGTAATATATGAACTGCTCAAATACTTTATTAAATGAGACAGTAGCAGCTGCAACAGCTAAAACATTGTTGGAGCAGTGGACTGTATCTCAGATCTATTGGTAGCAGCTACATATAAGTGCAATTACATTAGCAAAGCTATTTAAAATAATTTAAAGGGCCACTGATCAAAGAAACAAGTTGCTTCACAGAAGCTGGTCATATCATTAATAAAGGAACATGGAAACGTCAAGTACAATGAAATACACTAAGATATATTGCAGTTACAATTTTTGTGTGAGTTCAATAAAGAGTCAATAAATTCATAAAACAAACATTTCATTTTTGATTCAACATTCCATTTTAACTTCTCGTATCCTGTATTTAGCTGTCTAAATTTCTATGTCCCCATGAATCCCTTTTATTAGATGCTGAGAACCATAATCACATACATGTACGTACATGCCTGTGTCCACATCTCATGCCTTCCTTATATCTACCATTGTAGTCACACATGCAGAAGAAGCACTTGCCTCAGAAATTTAGTTGCACACTGTTTTTTTCACTACTCCCTCATAGCTTCACCCCCTCCTCCCTAATAGCCTTCCCACATCCCTACCCACTATCTACTTTGTCAGCCACTCCTACAGTATGGAGTTGCATGTGGGACAAACATGTGGGAAATGACCCAGAACCACAAAAAGCAGCAGAAGCTGCTACTGAAAAGAGGCAGGCATATGCAGCATTTTGAAAAGAACATATTTTGAAACATAATAATAAAGCTTTCTTATTTATTTGACAATGCGTGTTCTAATTACCTAATGTAATGCTGGTGCCTTTAGATCCCTTTTAACTTATTACCATGCTATCAACCTTTCCAGGCCAGCAAAAGTCGAGTAGGGACTAACTAGCAGTTAAATAGGGTTGGCAAAAAGGACATCAAGTGTGTGTAAAATTGTCTACCCGCATTTGTCAATTACAACTTCTTCCTAGAAATTTCTATCAATAAACTTCTGGAACTTTTACATTCATTTTCATACCGTAGCTATATGAACAAACATTTCTTTTAGATGGCACACCCTTTGCGACCAGCATAGGTTTCAGGTTATGGAGAGGTGACAGTTTGATTGGCAATGGTTCTTTCAGTTTACCTAAATGAACCCTGACTTTTATTTTTATTTTTTTTAAAAGAGAGAAAGGTTTGTAACTTTTCAGCTGTTTCACATTAACTATACAAAACGTCAAAGTACATTTTTGTTTCACTGTAACAGAAATAAAACCAGCATCTATTTTTCAAAGGTAACATTTCTTTACAAAATAACTGGACTAGATACAGAGTGATCACATGATGAAGAACTACACTGATAGGCTTGTGTCAACTACCATGACCACAAGTGTAGAGCAATAGCTTTCACACAGCCAGTTAACAATACTAAAATCATCTATAGGAAGCCCACACCAAGATAGCAGTGACACATAGTATATACATCTTGTCAAAGCTATGAGTGCCTGTTCTTGGAAGTAAAACCATTAAGGTTATATTTAAAAACAAAACACCAAGCAGATCTAAAAGACACAAAATAATGGCATAGTGGTTAGCACTGGGGGTCCCCGGTTTGAATCTCGAAAAGGTAACTATCTGCAAGGAGTTTGCATGTTCTCCCTGTGCTTGCGTGGGTTTCCTCCGGGTACTCCGGTTTCTTCCCACACTCTAAAGACATGCTGGTAGGTTAATTGACTCCTCTCTAAGTTTGCCCTGCATGTATGTGAGATAGGGACCTTAGATTGTAAGCTCGAGAGTAGGGACTGATGTGAATGTGCAACTATGTAAAGTGCTGCGTAAATTGTCAGCGCTACATAAATAGCTGTAATACATAAATAAATAAAATAAAGTAATGCAGCTCCAAATGTATTAATGCATCCTTAAATGTATGTGTTTAGATGCAAGCAGCATAAGTACCTGAAAGTGAGCAATAAGGAACAATGGCTTACCATAAAACTTTGCAGGTCACATAACAATTACAAAATATATGCAGTTATCATTTGCAATCTGTCCGAAAGTTGAAGTTGGACCACAAATGGATCTTGCAACATGATAATAGCCAAAGCACACTAACAAATTTACAAAACAAGAGTTCAGAAAAATTAATGGAGGGTTATGCACTGGTCCTAATCAAATTCCTGATTTAAATCCCATATCAATGTTGGGAGGTTGAAATGGGCAGTTCATGCAATGAAACCCCCAAACATCTTGCGATGGAAGGAATTTTGGAGCGATCAAAAATGTTGCTGAGCCAATGTCAGACTGCTGGGCAGTTATGCAAACCAGTCATTTCTGTTAAACAGGGCAATACCAACTTCTGAGGCCGAAGGTGTACTTACTTTTTCCATAGCACACCATTACAACCATTACATTAATTGATATTATTGTTGAATACAATATAAAAAAGGCAAATTTACCTTTTGTAATTATCCAGCTATATCATCTTTATCTTTAAACACTGTCTGAATGAAGATCTAATGTTTCCATGGGTATAATTACTTTTGTGTTTCTGTATTTACTATGATTCTACATGCTGTTATAAATAATTACCACATTAATCTTTTTTTAATTAAATCCCTAGGTAAAGTTGCAGGAGACCATCAGTATGGTACTTCCTCAGGTGCAGGGCTGTATGAAGCCATGCCAGGCTTTGGCACACACAGTGTCTTTTGGTAACATAGCTGTGATCAGGTGCATCCCCGCAATATTATTTTTGGATTAAATGCTATGATGATGTGTTTACCATAATAAAGCAGGTTAGAACTGCGGCATAAATGCCACAATGGCTGATGTGTATAATTAGCTGTTTAGAAAAACAGCATACATGTTTCTTATCAAAAGCTTATCACATATCTAACAGTAATGCGTCACAGTTCGAATCAAAATCACATCACACATATATCAGAAATGCTTCATAGTCAGCAATTTCCCCTAGTCTATAAACAAATATTTTTTTCCAGCATTAAGTCAGTGAATCGCAAACCTCTCGTGTTCCATTAAAGTGGTTTTACAGGCCAAAATAAAATGTGACCCATGTTGAGCCTCCCTGTATAGCAATCCCCCCACTCAGCAAGGCCCTTGTACCACTGCTCAGCGGACCAAGTCTCACCTTTGAGATAACACATCACTTCACACGAGTCATTTTAACTTAGTCTGAGCCTACATTGCCTTTAAGCATCAAAACCAAAGTTTAAAAGAGAAACTGGTGAAATAAACTTCTAAGCCAGAAATTTCCTTAGTTGTCTTCTATGAAGCGTTTCATGATCATTTTCTATGTAGTAAGATTAACACCAAGTGAAACAGTTTGATGAATAGACAAGATATTTTCTGTTTTATGTAGGAAGCATTCGTAGTATATAAACAACAGATTTATTTTTTTCAAAGGTAACCAGTGTCACTTGTGTATAATACTATCCACTGTGTAACATTTAGAAGGATAACACTGTATAACCTTCTGTTTCAAGGTAAGTGTATGGAATGCACACATCTCTAAGCAGATATTACTGCTGCTCTATTAATTGGCTGTGGTTGTAAGAGAACTGTACAGCTGGCTATCTGCCCTGGAGAGTAAAGAACATCACTGACTGTACAGTATATCTCACAGGTCCTCCAGCAATTCTGCCATGGCAACCTAAACAGAAGAATGCCCATTTGCCATAAGGCCTTTGAATTAATTCAGCAATATAAAAATAAATCTTAATTTGCTTTCGGAATAACAGTGTATGCTGACTAACTGATGGGCCTGGGTATATAAAATATCAGATAATATTGTTCATTATCATAAATAATAATTATATAATAGAAAAACAACACCAATGTAACTTTGATGTGCTAGAAGGATCTGGTGTATTACAACTGCTACAATACGTTGTATATGGCATTTCCAGTCACAAACGAAAACCCCATTTCAAACAATACAAATGACCAATGTCTAATCTACTACTACCAGTGTGTGGATTTTTTTTAGTGTCCCCTGTACTGTGTGGTTGCTTTAGTATGACACACATTATCTGAGCTTCCATTTCATTATCACAATTCTGCCAACTTGAACTCTGCCTGAAAGCAATGTTTTACTGAAGTAATCCACTACCCTCTACCAATGTTTGAAACTTAAGGTATGTTAAAGCAGAGGGAAAAAAGGTTAACTGCAATAATCCCCTTCTCTGAAGCTGTCCCCCACAGACTCACTGCTCGTGACCCCGACTTCTACTCCTGTTCCAGGCTGAATAACAGCCAGCATCATCCTATGCATTTACTGTTAATGTTAAGGACAAATCCTATGGTACTCCTGGATGGAACAATGCTCATATGTAATTATGTGAGCACTGCTTAGCTCAGGAGGAAGAGCTGTAAACTGCGGACACTGAGAAGCAAACCACAGCAATGGATTGGCATACAGGCTGCAGAAAAAAAGGTATAAAGTGGAAAAAAAAAGCCAGGGAAGTCAACCTCACTGGGCAACAGCCAGCAATAAAATCCAGACAGAGAAACTTAACTTTCCTTACTGGACCACAATCTATGTCTCCATTTAAAAATGTACCCTGATCTCTGTTCTGTCTGACATCCCTCAATAGGTAGGAAGTGGGAAGATTTTTTTTCCATCCGTCAAGTAGACAGCAACAAGGACAGATTTCTTGAAAGGGGAAACAGGCAGAAAAAAAACTTGACAGAGATGCTAACCCTTTAAAACACTACCTTAAAAAATGAAGGTGAGCAAAAATTAAGGTGAGTCAAGATAAGAAGTAGATCTAAACCCTAGACCCTCTTTAAAAAAAAAAAAAAAAAATGTTTCTTCTTTTTTTCCATGTTTTTCATTTCAGTTAATTCTGCACAGCATTGCTTGAAGTTGCCTTTTTGATAGGGACAACAGTGGACTGTGCAATGTGTGTTGGCATGGTTGCCTGCAGTCACCACCATGGGTTTGTGTAACAGGGGTTACAACACAGGAGCGCCGTTGGGAGACAGTTGTAATCCTTTAACAGGAAGCGCCTGAACAAGGACCCCGATGACAAAAAGATATAATGAGGGGAAGTCAGTGACGTCAGAACACCTGGAGAGAAAGAGGACAGATCTGACATCCAGGAATGTGATTCTGATACACGATTTTATTCGTTTTTATGTGAGTGTATTTTTTTAATAAAATCATTTTATGCATACAGGGTGCGCTATGATTTCCACTTCTGTCTTTGTCTTTCAAGAAGCATACGACCATCGCAAGACAAAAGTCTTGCGATGGTCGTAAGGTGTATGGGCAACTTTAGTTATCAGAGCACTGGTGTTTTTTATGAGCACTTCAGCAATAAATACACACAAGAAATTAGAAGAGTGGGAGAGCTGCCTGTGTTTAATGAATTCAGGAACACTTTGTTTCAGTTATGTGTTTTACACACTGACATTTGCTACTTTATTAGTCATTTGGAGTTTTTTTTAGATTATCACCTTGGAATTTACACAAACAGTTGACTAGAAGATTTAATTTGCAAAATATTTGCAAAATATTATATTTTTTGTATTATTTTTTTTATATTTTATATATATTTTCTCTCTCACAATAGTATTGTTCACTATAATATTTGTTTTTTGCATATATTATTTGTTCACTTGTTGGGTGATAGCGCCACTTCACATATTTGAATAATAGTAATGCAAATAATGTTCTTAATATAGTAACTACTATCATTACATGCATTAACAGCATATAGTTATCAAATGTAGTAGTGGTCCTTTAAACTTGACGGATACACCCAGTATGGACGTTATTCCCTAGAAATAGCCATTTCTAGGGAACTAGCAGAGCGTAAACTCCACAGCAGAGAGTAAACTCCATTTGGAATAATATACTTAAAAACATTGCACTACCTGAGTTTGTGTTAACAACCCCAGTGCTCCCAGTGCTAGATTTAAACATTTTCCAAATGTGCTAAAGTGTAGTGAACATTTGTTCTACTGTCTCACCATGTATGCTGGTTAATTAAAATATATTACAATGCACAATGTTTTTACTATTCTGAGCTATTTCCTTATTTTACTAACTTTTCAACATTTCTGTAACCTTCACAGCCTTGAGCCATTGCCATTGCCCTACAAAGGTCGATATAAAAAATTATAACAGGGGTATTTACTATTTTCTTATCAGTAGATTTATCAGAATACCACAACTGGACACAAACGGTGACCCTTCACTTTAATGTTAAAAAAAAATGTTGCAGAAGCATAATAGCATGCTGCATGCAAAATTTGCATTGAAGTCAATAGGATCATTTATACACCATTTGCAGAGCCATTCAACCCATGAATCTCTGTGAATGTTCATTGTGTGAACAGACAAAAATGAATGTTTTTCTTCTCAGGTCAAAGGTACATTTGAAAAATAATGCATTATGGTCACTAGACGGCACTGAAGAACATGGAAAACACTTATTCCCTAAGCTCCTCAGCTCCATCTAGTAGTTATAATGCGGACATTTCTGAATGTTACATTTGGCCTGAAAATTTTTTACTAAGAACATTAATTTTTGCTTCTATTCACACTGGACGAATGCTCACAGAGATTAGCAGGGTGAATGGCTCTGTGAATTATTTATAAATAAAATTCCAATATGGAAGATGACATTTGTGTGGTTTTTAAAGGCACGGCCCCTTTCAACTACCCTGGACCTGTTCTTGAGACACGCAAAAGCCCCTCGTAAGCCTCATTATAAATAAATGTGGTAGTACACAAATAATGATCAAATAAAAAAAAAAAAAAGAAATTTAAAAAAAAACAAATGGGGACATATTGCACAATCCAATAACGTTTTGTGCATAGTGGGGCAGTCTGTATCTGACTTCCTGCTGCACTATAAAATGAGAAATGGTGTCAAGTGATAAACATACACGAACATATACTAAAACAAAACACTGCAATAAATGGGGAAGGGCTAGAACCTCTGTCAGATTATTATAATTGTAAGTGTCTAGCTATTCTAGCAACAAGCATTCCCCTTATTTCTTGTTCTCCTGTCACATGGACAGGAAGTGAGGTGCAATCTCACTACTGGGGTCACAGACAGCAAGAATAACTTTATTTTCTCTGCCCAAGTTTATCCAAAACACTTGGCTGGAGTTGGCTTTAAAGTATTGCTGCCTATTTTCTAAGATAAATAAATCACTCTCTGTATAAATGAATGACATTCCACTGAAAGTCAACATTTAAACTAAGGAGAAAATTCACCCACGCCAGGCAACTGGGCATTCATAATCTCATTTGTGCTAATAGTTATTGATGCAACTTTAGATAAGTGATGCAGCAGAAATGTAATTATCCCCCGTTTTGTACATGTCTTCATTTCGCTGCACCATTGTTTGGCAGTACACTTAGATTTAATGAGAACCTGTCAACCTCTTATTGAAAACACATAATTTATGATTACATAAAATAATGAATTAGCAATCTTTTTTTGATCTCTGCCCTACCTCTTCTAATTATGACACTTCCAGGTCCCACATTAAGTAAATTCTAAGCCATGCATGGCAAAATATTGTATTTCGTGTGCATAATAGATGTGTCTTTATTGATGATTTGCAGAAAGGTTAAAATGCAGAATAAAAAGTTCTACGAGACCTGTAGCACTAAAGGGTCACTGTGGTGTAATGCTTGCTAATGACTGAATGTTTCAAAATAACAATGCTGTCTGCCAACAAAGTTAATGCATTCATCAAATGCACTTATAGGTATGCTAGAGCTATGATAAAATAAAACTAACTGCAATGTATTTCAACCAAAGTGTGAATAGATGCTAGTAAAATAAATTTTAGCAGAACTATTTTAGAACTCAAAATTATTTGCATTTTTACTGCTTATAAAGTCATAATTATAATCTTTCAAACTGAAGTGATCAACCCAGACTTCAATTTGTCAGCTACAGACCTAAAGCTGAATGCCAGACAGACAGCTAAATATGCAGTTCATGTAGATCTGTCATTTACACTGTCCTGCTAGAATGCACAGCCAGGCTGCTGGTGACCTGACTTTTCTTTGCTGCAGTTAAGCCATACAGCTTGGCCACCTCTCTGCATATGCATTGTTAGCACATGTCCATGCATTACATTTGACTATTACGTCCCCTCCAAATGTTGTACAGGAGATTACAAGGGGCTAATACCAAGTCAGATTCCGGTTCAAACACTAGCTGCATTTAAAAATAATGAATTTAATTATTTTATATAAATACTTATATAAATTATTGTTTTTAAAAAAAATACGTGACTGGAATTTGGTTTTAGAGCATAATGCCACCCCACCCAAATTTTTTTTGTAAGATTGGACAGTGAATACTAATAACTTTACACAGTATTAATCAGCTACTTCCATTATACATGCATATCCTGTTAAGGTATTCATGTTTTAAGATTGGCTGTTATTCCAGTGCTTTGTCTGCAGATGTCTCCTGTTATCTATAGTTGACAATGTACTGTTTGTCTATAAACAGTGTTCCTTTTAATCTGCAGTTCCAACATGTGTAAATCTATAGCTATGTAAGTTACAGATGTATCAATAAATGTGATATCTTTGCATGGTATGAGCATGCCACACACATTGCTACATTTCACAAATACAGCGGTAACTTAGTTTCACCCAAAGCAGGCATCAAAAAATGTAATAAAATTAATAAAGTGTAAATGTAGTCATCTGTTTTATTTGGATAGGGAGGGAGATGGTATGCACCACTATACAAATGATATTGTATTCTCTTTCTCCATTTTAAAGACGGTCTCTATATTTATTGATGCAGTAACACTGCTAGTGGAAATATCTCTCTTATAGGGACACAGGCACAAATAAACTACCAACAGAGGTTCTGTTTGTCACTTTGCCCAAAAAAACATTTTCAATATGTGTATCTGTTCTTGCACATGATTTCATTTGCATCCTGTTCTGGTGACAGGATGCAGTTCCACTAACTATATTACATCATAGTATTGCTATGAAGAAAAGCTGATTATATAATTGTTCTACCTCATGACTGATGGATTCGTCAATTACATCCCCCTGTTAAAAACCCCAATGAACACATGGACTGGGCAACATGGATTTAAATGGCAACAGCAGCCCTTTATTAATCATACCAAAGTGAACAGTTACTAAACAACAACATATAAAGGAATAATCTGAATGACTCTTGAATCCGAGAAGGGGTCTTTGGGTGCCCAGTAGCCAAAATAGAGACTCTACTAAAACCACTCCCATGTCCCCAGCCGCACCCGCACCAGCTTGAGGACAGTTACTGCTTCCCAAGTTCCGAAGGGGCCAGTCCTCCGACAACTACCAACTGCAAAAATTAAGGGAGGGTGGGCAGGACAACCTATTTCCTCTGTCGACTTTCCGGAAAGAACGCCTATAGGCCCATGCAGTTCCATGCCATACAGCTCCTTCCCGACACCTGACTCTAATCTCCAATCAGGTAAGATCAACTGATTCCCATTTTATTTAACCCCCTTCCCCATAGACTATTCCTTCGCCCAGCCATGCAGCCCCTCCGCTCATTATATCATGGTCTATCTTTATATACATTGCTTCCTAGAAGCCTACAAGAAGGGTAAAACCCAACCTGGTTTTATTGCTGTGAGATTCCAATACATCCCAAAAGTGATTAACCACTTCACGTCCGCCAATCGTTGAAAGACGGCCGGACGGGAGTCTCCTGGATGCGGGTTGGCGTCTTTAGACGTCCTTCGTGCCCACGCGCACAAGCGGGAACCTGCCAGGATTTTAAATGCCCAGCGATGGCTGTTTACATACAAGCGGTCCGGCGTCTGTAAAGACACCCGATCGCTTGTATGCTGCAAGTGAGGGTGCGCCCCCCTCCTTACCTCTCGTCGCCCCAGCAATCCCGGTGTCCATCCGTCCCGGGCGTGTGGCTCTGTTCATTGAGAACGAAGGGATGTTCAGTCCACGATCTCCCTCCGGTCTCTGAATGCAGGAAGTGATGTATATTACATCACTTCCGCATTCCTCTGTCTGTCACTCTCCGGTACAGAAACCGGAGAGAAGCTGATGAAGCAGATCTGTGCTTCATCAGCTTCTCTGGGGGGTCATAGGTGACATTAGGGGTCTTTGAGACCCCTGATGTCTCCATAAAGGGGACCTGTAACTGTAATTTGTTATCACATAGGAGAACCCTATGTGATAACAATAAAGTTAAGTGTAAAAAAAGTTTTCTTTTTAAATGCTCACAAAATCAATACAAATTTACACACAAAACAAAATAAACCCACAACATTTTTTAAAAGTCCCCCACATAGATGCGCAAAAATGCGTTACATGCGCCTACACGCAAAAACGGTGATTGCTCCAATTATGCTGCATGTGTTACATATCGCCGCGAACATCGCAATGAGAGCAATAATTCTAGGGCCATCAATCACTGATAACACTAAACTGATGAGCGGTAAAATATTTTAAAGCGTCGCCTATGGCAAATTTTGGCTATGGTGTTTTTTGCGATTTTGCGGGCGCGCGCAATTTTAAGGCTTTACATGTTTGGTGTCTATTTACCCGACGTGACCCCACCTTTTATGTTTTACCAAACAATTGGGTGAAAATAATTGTTTTCTAAAATAATAACGATAAAACAATTTTTTTAAATATTCTGTACTTTTTTTATTATATAAAAAAATAAAACCCCCAGTGGTGATTAAATACCTCCAAAAGAAAGCTCTATCTGTCCCCAAAAAATTGTATAAAATTCATTTCAGTGCAGCGTTGCATGATGGAAAAAAAGGTCAATCAAAGTACCGCAGTGCTGAATACTGAAAAATGGCCTGGACAGGAAGGGGGTGTAAACACCCCGGTCAGCAAGTGGTTAATACAGGAAATCCTGAAGAATTATTAGAGTTCGCTTGACATATTAGGCAGAAGGAGCTTTTCAGTAGGCAATATTAAGTTGTTCAACCACAATCAACCGGGCTCACTTATACATGAAAGAGAACTATACTATATATCAATAGGCTGTATATTTTATTGGCAAGACTTAAAGCTCTATATTTGCCAATGAAAATCAGCATTGGTGACTTTAGAAGTCAAATTAACTGGCAGATCATGTCTTCTCATAATTTTGAGGTAGCAATGGGCATGGCAAAACCCACATCAGCGCATCAATGGGATGACATTCCTTCATTACATTTTGTCTGTAAACATAAAAATTTCTGAGCTTGCCTTGGTTTTTACGCTCACCATAATACATTACAGATGTTCCTCACTTACCGACTTACCTGTTTTGCGACCACTCGCACTTACGACGGACCGCCGCTCGACCTCCGACCTTGTCAGCGTCAGCGTCAGCGCGCCGTGTCGCCGGCGGAAGTGGTGTCCTCCGATCTTCACTGCGGGTTCCGGTAAGTATTTTAATTGCCCGATGTACAGTACACTGTTCGGTACTGTACATCGGCAACGCTATACAGTACTGTACTAATGCAGTACAGTACTGTATAGCGTTCCTCACTTAACGACCAATCCGTTTAACGACCTGGTCGTAGGAACGGAACTCGGTCGTTAAGTGAGGAATACCTGTATAGATTTAAAGAAGGCCTTATGGAAAAACAGGTCTTCATGGTGTCCCTAACCAACAGATCCTTGAAAGGCTGACTGGGGTTACAATACAATATTGATGAGTAGAATAGCCACAGTTGATTGCCAGCATCAGAAATGCCCATTGTACTGAAACTGCAAGTCGCAAGATTCTACACATTCATACACAAGGGCCAAATTGATTTAGGCTGAAAAAACATTAACAAGATATATTTAGCAAATATCATGGCTGGAAACATTCAAGAAACATCAATTATTTACCACTGAGAAGATATGCTTAGCAGCTTTACAACCTATGAGCCATATGGTCTAACCCTAAGGCTACATTCAGACTCACATGCTGAGATGGAGCTTTTATTGTTTGCTTTTATACATTAGAACCAGAATTATATGTGTACTATACAATTTTGACATGTCCTATAATAGAATTATTAGCACACAACAGTATAAAAAAAGAAGTCACTCCACGTTCTAAAATATAGCTCAATGACACTTTTTTTGCTTTTTTGTTTTTACGGCTTTATGCAATATTCATTGCATTACATTTTTACAAATGGCCCCTGTGGCGGCTATAAGCAATGTAATACTTTAAGACACACTCAGCTGGTTTCTAAATCAGTACAAAATTCACAGGACTGGTATCCCTGGATATTACGGTCCCTCAATAAATTGTCCAAACGTTTCTTGAACAAATCTACACTCTTGGCTGAAATCACTGCCGATGGCAGTGAGTTCCAGACCTTAACCGCTCTTACTGTAAAGAACCCTCTTCGCCCATTGTGCTGGAATTTTTTCTCCACCAACTTTAGGTGGTGGCCTTTAGTTTTTGTAATGGAGTTAATCTCAAACAGATGTAAGTTATGGATTCAATACAATGCATTTTATATAAACTTTACACTGTTTAATAGAGTCAGGGCTGAAGATGTGTCCCCGGGCGCCGCATTAGGAGGGGCACCGCCCGCAGGGTGAGCAACCGACTAATCTGTTTAGCAGAGCATACTGCATGTGCCCCGGCAGATGATCCCCCGTCTAGAGTGATGTTGGGGATGCTTTTTTGTATCACACTGGAAGATTCCATCTTTCTCTAAGAATAGGGGGAATAACAACAAAAGAGACTCATCTGATATGAATAGATAGTAATAGGACTGTGTGCAGTGTACTAAGAGCCCACTAAATCACAGCAGATACCCAGCCAGTAGATCGCATTGCCCCATGTCAAGCAGCTCACCTGCAGTCCACCCTTTTCAGTTTGCAGTGGAAGAGTCCAGCCTCCAGCGACTGACAGGAAGAACATGGGGTCCAGTTGCTTAGCAGTGCGGTTGTAAATTATATTTCCTGAGTCCGGAGTCAGCCTGTGTGTGCCCAGACCAAGCCAGGCCAACATGACTGACACGATGGAGGGAAGCCAGGACCGCCAGCTGAAAATTGTCATCCAGATGGAGTCTGTGAGAAGGTCAGTGCAGACTACACTGTCAGGGACCCTGATCACTTCCCACTGCTCACTGCCAGGGACCACTTCACTGTACTTACTGCCAGGAATCCCATCACTGTACCTACTGCCAGGGCCCTGCTCACTGACAGGGAGCATATCCTTGTACTCACTTCAAGGAATCCCATCACTGTACCTCCTGCCAAGGGCCCCATCACTGCCCACTGCCATGGACCACTGTACTCACTGCAAGGAACCTTAGTCACGGACAGGGACCCCATTATCATACCCACTGCCAGGGGGCCCATTTCTGAACCTACCACTAGGGACACCATCTCTGCCCACTATCAGGACTCTATCACTGAATCTACTGCCAGGAACCAGGTTTCTGTGGTATGCAGCCATCGCCACCCCCCCTTCCGATGACCTTAACACCAGCTTGGCTGCCAGCATAGCACACCCAATGGAGCGGGGGAACTGGCAAGGAATGCAACTCCCCCCTTACAAGTTTTGCGGAAGGCTTCGCAAAGTCTAGAGCCGCCACTGGTTACACTATTTGACGAAAGTCCTGTTGTCACGTCATGGAAGCCAATGGCAATGCGACAAGAAAGAAAAGTGGACGGGGAAAGGCATCGGTGACATCAGAGGGAGAGGATAGCAACTGTTGCCTCAAGAACCCCAGTGCCATAGTGACTGTAGCCATGGAGACTGCTACTTACCAGCCAGTGACACAAGATCAGCAGTGGCCGGATGAGCAGCACAGAGACCAAGGGGTCACTTTCACAACACCAGGCATCTAGCCGCACAAGGATCCAGACAAAGGTGAACCGCTCACCCATACGGCCCAGCCTGGCACAGGCTGTAAAGTGTAACTCAGAACACTCCCATAAAACATCACAGTTTAGAAGAAGATTCTGCAGCTGTCGTCCCCTAAAATAGCACTCCTCTCGATTCTGCCTGGCTCCCTGGCTTCAGTTAAGAAGGACTTACTCCGTTTCTTCCTGGCGGCGGCACGCAACATTGTACCCCGCCATTGGAACATGGTGGTCACCCCGACCGTACAGGAATGGGTTGCGGAGTTGTGTTTGATTATGCGTTATGAGGAACTGACAGCTTCATTACATGAGCGTCAGGCGCAATGTGCAGCACTGTGGGACCCTTGGATTATCTACATGGGTACGGCGGAATTCCTGGCCTTATAAAGGGTCCGGGTGTCGCTAGTTGGGCGAGCACTGGGATACTGTCTCCATGGCAACTACCTAATGCCCCTGCGGTCCTAACTGGAATGCTAGATCTGATGGAGCCTCCCCTCTCCCCTGTGTATTCCCTGTGATGTCCACCCCTGTACGTCCCTTTCCCCCCCAGCTGTGAGTCCCGTGTGTGCCTAACCCCCGTTTGTTATTGTGTATCGTCTGGTCCGTTGGGATGCAACACGGCCGTATCCTCTGCACGCACGCACTTCATGAGAGGTGTGCAGTACACAATATAAGGTGCTTGCCTTTTGATATGTGCGACAGCCCCACTAGACTACATGCGACTACAGAGTATTAGTTGATAGAGCATATACATATCTACCCACTGCGCATGTCCTGAAGAAATGGCATGTACATGCATACGATGGGGCTAGGTGGATGACCGGACGTGTCTGTATCATGTTCCCCTGTGTTCTTGTATTTTTGTATTTTTTGTACTTTTGTATATTGCAAAATCGAAATAAAATATTATTTAAAAAAAAAACATCACAGTTTAAACATGGAATGGCGGGATTGTGAAGTATTATGGGAGTGTGCTGAGTTACACTTTACAATTGGTATGTCTATATAAATGACGCTGTAATCATTGATTTGGTGTGCTAGTGAAATTCCTCAACTATTGATTTTAATAGCACCCCAAATGCGCCTCCAGCCCGCAGTGTGATAGCCCGCACTGGAATGGGAAGTACCACAATGTTGTGCATTCCAGTGCAGTTCGATTGCAAAAAAATTAATGCATGCAGAAGTCGCCAACCATCTGCAGAGTCAATAGCTACAGACCTCTAAACTTTGTGTGGCCTTCAGATTGGCACAACAACAGTGCATAGAGAGTTTCATGGAATGGGTTTCCATGGCCAAGCAGCTGCATTCAAGCCTTACATCACCAAGTGCAGTGCAAAGCGTCGGATGCAGTGGTATAAAGCACGCCACCACTGGACTCTAGAGAAGTGGAGAGGTTTGCTCTGGAGTGCCGAATCACGCTTCTGTCTGGCAATCCTATCGAGGTGTCTGGGTTTCATGGGATTATGGTGTGGGTTTGTTTTTCAGGGGTTGGGCTTGGCCCCTTAGTACCAGTGAAGGGAACTCTTAAGGCATCAACATATCAAGACATTTTGGACAATTTCATGCTCCCAACTTTGTGGGAACAGTTTGTGGAGGGCCCCTTCCTGCTCCAACATGACTGCACACCAGTGCACAAAGCAAGGTCCATAAAGACATGGATGAGTAAGTTTGGGGTGGAGGAACTTGACTGGCCTGCACGGAGTCCTGATCTCAACCCGATAGAACACCTTTGGGATGAATTAGAGCGGAGACTGCGAGCCAGGCCTTCTCGTCCAACATCAGTACCTGACCTCACAAATGCGCTTCTGGAAGAATGGTCAAACCTCCCCATAGACACACTCCTAAACCTTGTGGATGCCTTCCCAGAAGAGTTGAAGCTGTTATAGCTGGAAAAGGTGGGCCAACTCAGTATTGAACCCTATGGACTAAGAATGGGATGCCATTAAAGTTCATGTTCGTGTAAAGTCAGGTGTCCCAATACTTTTGGCAATATAGTGTATGTTTGCAACACTGCATTTGTGTATTTTATTCTAAATTAAGGATAGTATTTAATTTTTTTTTTTTATCGATTATAAAAAAAATAATAGTTAGTGGCAGCCCTATCCAATACCCTTTTAAACCTCTAGATCATTAACTGAAAAATAGAGTTTCCATATTCTAGGAATGTAACTTGTTTTGCTATATCAACACAGTAACGTAACCCCTCATTTTGTATTTACATTCTTCTTGCATATGATCTGGTGAGCAGATTAAGCAGAACACTTTCTCTTGCCATTTTCCTTTAGTAAAAATCTGCAGATATAACTCTGACTTGTTGCAATTTAGAACAGTCTATTCTTATGTCATCATATGATTTTCAAGGAAAAAAAACTACTGATCTACTGATCATTAGATAATCTCTCACCTAAAAGCATTCACTGAATTGGGCTGCTTTAGTAATTAAATTTGCCTTAGTAGTCACTAATTCTCCAGATTCAAACTGAAGATATTCAAGGCTGTCTGCTTCTTTAACCTTTTCTCTGCTATCATCTGTTTTCTTCTACCTGGATAGTCTGCCTCTCTGTATTCTCCCCACCTGTGCTTCATCTGCTCTTTCCTTGTTCCTTGCTTATTTAGGCCTCTGCCAGCTTGCCCATACTCTGTACTGACCTCCCAGCCTCAGCAGGCTTCTATGTTTGGACTTTGCACTTCTGACCATATGAGATTCCAGACTCGTTCTGTGTTGGTCTAAGGTTTCTGATGCTGTCTGTGTATCTAGACCCAATTTCCATACCTCATTGTCCCTGATTACTACCTCCTTGGTTGCCTATCTGAAACCAGAGGCGTAACTAGAACCTTCAGGGCCCCGGTGCAAGAAACCATGAAGGGCCCCCCCCCCCCCCCCCCGCACACCTCCC
>NW_017306610.1:122243-123966 GCF_000935625.1 Nanorana parkeri | reverse complement strand
ACTATAATGCATTACTGGGACTTGTAGTCCTACATAGTTGGAGCTATTCTGCATTGCTGTATAATTATCACACAGCAATGCCGAATACCACCAGCAATGCATAAAAGTGAGCACTATATCACCAGCATCCCACACACACAAACACTTACCCGCTCATTGAATAACCTGGCCTTCAGGGGCAGCAGGGAAAGCAAATCCGGTCCTGGGTGCACTATCGCTCTGAAGTCTCAGAGAGATCACTCTGCTCTCTCTGAGACCCTGGAGCTAAGAGGCAGATAGGAGAGAAGCAGCTCAGACGGGCACAGTACCTTGCAGCCGAGGCCGCAAGGAACTGTGCCGGTCTGAGTGCGTGCGGACGGCAATGCATCCCTGCCGCACAGCTGCCCGTACATGCTACGGGTGGCTGTGCAGGGATGTAGCGGCAACTCTCTGGAGGGGGGGCCCTCTTCTTCCTCGCTGGGCCCCCCCAAGTGGCCGAACGCCAGGGCCCGGTCGCAAATTGCGACCGCTGCGACCCTGGTAGTTCCGCCAGTGTCTGAAACTATCTGTTGCCTTTCCAAAACCTTTGAGTGCACAGATCTTGAACCTGAGATGCAGTCCCTGTTTTCTATGCACAGATAATGGACCTGAGCTGCAGTCCCTGCCTTATCTGTATACATGCTGTTCCTGCACTCCAGTCCCTTCTTTGTCTGTGCAGATTATGTACCTGCACTCTAGCCCTTGCTTGGTCTGTACACATCCTGTACCTGCACTACAGTGTCTGCTTTGTCTGTGCACATCCTGGACATGCATTTCACTCCTGTTTTATCTGCATTTTCTGTTTTATCTGCATTTTCTGTGATTCCTGTAGTCATAACTATTAGGCATAAATGTTATAATCATTGGTATAAAAAAAAAAATGAAAACATCAATAGGTTCAAAAGGTTCTATTGGTTATGGGAATGTAATTTACCCATCCCGGTGGCATGCATGTCTGCCTATCTTACTGTTTGGGCACAGATATTCTGATCTTTATAGTATGTGACCAACAGTACTACAGACAATATTACAATCTACATACACTTCCTAACCAATCATTATTCCCCCAAACGTGTATTTCTAAGTTAAAGGGGAACTCCACTTTAAAAAGATAAAATAAAAAAAAATTGAAAACAATGAATGTAGCATATATAATTGCTGCACAAGCCATTTTGTCATTTAATGCCAAAATACTACTAAAGGGATGCAGACACTGCAATGTTCCCTAATACAACACCGGAAGACCACCAGGAATCAGTTTGTAAAGGCCATGCTGAAACAAACTGTCATAGCTATAGGATCAGGTCGGAAACGGCTACAGTTTGTTAAAATTCTTGTAATGTACATTTATTACCCAGAGAGGATTGAGTTTTTTCTCTACAAAAACAAAAGAGTTACTCTTTAAGGAAAACATTTCTAATAAAGAGTGCATTTACAACTCTATGGAAATGAAAATGACTGTGCTGTGGGTGCTGACCATGGTGCTGAAGTAGGAACAATTCACTTAGTAAGGCTCTTAACTAGATCTATAATTCCTGTCAATTAGAGATTGTTGTATATAATGGTTGTTAGCTAATGTTTATTACAGAAACCTTTCAATGGCTTCTATGACAATGTAATGAGAATTAAATGTTGCAAATAAGAACATAATTAAACTCTATGAATATATAAAAATCTGTAGAATATAACAAGAATGCAACAATAA
>NW_017306610.1:107961-122203 GCF_000935625.1 Nanorana parkeri | reverse complement strand
TTGCGGAGACGACCAACACCACATCCTTTCCCCCCCTCTCTATGCCCCCCACTGGAGAACTGTCTCTTTACTCCCCTCTTCTTTTCTTCTTACTTCTTTTCTCTAATTCTTTTCTGACCATGATAGTACAAAACTACCTGACGGCCGAGTCCAAGGGATGTCACACACTAGGTGATGGGCATCGAACTCGGAATCGTCGGCCCATTCATTGGTAGCCTCAAAGACACAATCTTATGTTATAAGATTGATATAAGGCACTCTCCTAAATTTATATTATTGTGTATTTCTTATTGTCTTATGAGCTTTTCTGGTTACTGTATGGATCTCGCTAATTGTTAGAATTTTCCAGAAACATTTGTTATACCCATTTTAATGCTATGATGTACTCTTTACATTGCTAACATGTTATCTTGAAAAACAAAAACTCAAAATCTTTGTGAAAAAAAAAGGCATTTTGCAATCTGAATGTTGGCTTTGTTTTACTCTAGTAAATCTTGCTATGAGCTGTGGATATAGAGCCACTTCAAGCTTTAATTGTGTTAAATGTAGTGTAAAATGATAAGTGCACAGAAAATTTCACTTTAATTCAGAGATCATCCACATTATGCAGTTTGACTATTAAAAAAAGGGACAAAGACTGTCATGACAGATTGGAAATTGTACAAAATTAGATACAAATAAAAAAAACCTTTAGATCAACTTTGACTTAAGGGCTACGGAATCTACAAACTAAGTCAAACTCAACTAGGATAAGCATTATTAAATACACTGAAAAATTCAGCTAAAAGTGCTCCATTATTTCATGACTCTTGGCTCAATGTAATGGCACACGGCACCCATAATAAAAACATTTCCAGGTTGGCTTATACATAGCGACTGATGTTCATCTTCATCTGCTTTGGTAAAAATATATACTTTGAGATCTTCTATCTCTTAATATATAGCATGCTACTTGCCACCATTTGAAATGCACCTGTGCCCAGACCATGGACACAAAAGTATTTAAATGTTCTTGAAAAGAGGCACAAGAGCTGTAAAACAAGCAATCACTAACATCTTGCTGCAACCCCTCCACTAGACTAAACAAATGAAAATACGGGCACCGTTTAGTAGACAAGTGAGATTTGTTTTTCGTTCCCAATCGAAATTCGGACGCAATTTCGGAAATTCGTAGATTCGAAGCATCCGAATTTCCGAAATGTAACATATCCAAAATCATCCGAATCCGAAATTTCGGATTTAGGCACAAATTTCGCCCACATATGGTGCGTGCACTGTTAACATTTAAACAGATAAAAACAAATTAATTAAAAGGATTTTAATGTCCCTTTAATAGTAAAGACTAGAGCACCGCAACCAGAAATTACAAATGTGCCAATTCTGCTACCCCACCTCAAGTTGAATTTCCGGGAATTCGTCCGAATTCCAAATCAGATCCAAATACGATCCCCGAAACAAAACACATATAGGATCCGAATTCCGAAAAACGAGATAAACAAAATCCGAAACAAATTTTTAGCCACTGAACATGTCTACCATTTAGGAGATAAATAACACTTACCTTTCCACCAGTCAGTCCAGTTTTCTCTCTCTAGCAGAGCTATGGCTGGTACCCCACACTTCTAAGTTTGTTGAAAGCTTGATCCTCCACTTCATGCTTTGGTTCTACTCACTAGCAAATATATCACATCTGTGCGGTGTAGTGACTTATCAGCCAGTAGGTGGAACCAGTGTGCAGCAGGGGGCAAGCTATCTGCCATACCTGGAAGTGTTGGATACCATTGACTAGAGTCACTGCCTGATTGGAAAAGTAAGTATTAATCCTATTCTTATACAGGGTGTTGTAATTTAAGTTCAACCACTTCCAAAGAAAAATAAACATATCCTAAGAATCTGTATAATGAGAAGAGTATGACTGGAAAAGCACCAGCCAAAAATAAAAATTGATAGCCCAAAAAAGTAACACAAGCTGCAATTATCTCCCTCAACCCAAAGATTTTCTCCACAGTGCTTTTTCCTCCAGCTAGATGTCCTCAGTCTGATGGCCAGCGTTATTAAGTCTACTTTGAAGAAACAGAACTTGTGCTTAAGTCTCTCACTACCCCTGTTGTCAGTTGTTTTTGTGTGCCACTGACAACAGGGGGAGGGGATTATTGATCCCAGGTGTCTCCTAAGAAGCCAGTGAAGAGCTCACATTGAGCTAGATCACACAGAGGCTCGTGGACAAAGTGTCGGTGAAACAATTTGGCCGTTGAACTATCGGGGGACATATGTAAAAGTTTCTGGCGGCCGTTGAGGAGAAATCAGTGAGGTGAGCTGCGGCTTCCATTCTGGTGGGGTCCACGACTGATCAAACATCTTAAAGCTCGGACGATGAACTGTGGCTTCCATCTCGGTGAGATATAGGGCTTAATGACATCTGAAGTTTGGTGAGTGCATACCCTAGAGGGGTTCTTCGCTCTGTTAATTTTATTATGGGAAGATTGTTTCTTGGATATATATATACATTTTTTGAACTTCACTATAAATTTGTTTTGGAAGAAAATAAGCGGTTTTTATATATACTTTTATGGTATATGTTTGATATTGATATTTTTTGGACTCAAATGTTTCCGCAACGTTGTTTTCGTAACATTTGGATTGCACAGATGTTACTATAGATGTAATTGTCACTGAAATTGTTCGACATATATTATAGTATATTAGATTATAGTTTATTATATAGTTACACAAAGTTTTTTTGATATATATTTACTCATACACCTGGTCTCCTTTGGGAGAGGTCTAGATTGATACCTGGTCTGGTGAATTGAGAATATATATATTTTGTTTGCACATATATATATTTTGTCACAGGTCTAAGTTTGCTACTACTGTTTCACTCACACAGAGGATTTTTTTGGATACTTTATTATACACAGTTATTTTATTATACACAGAGTTTTTCAGATAATTTATTATACACAGCAAGTTTGATACTTTATTGCATTTTTCTTTTTATACACCACTAGTTTGAATGTAACACTGTGAGACTTTTAGCGCTGTACTCTGCACTAATTAAGTCTACTTTGTCTATTTTAAGGTCAGCCTGGACTCACCACAGTTTGTGAGTGGACAGTAAGGGGAGAAGCTGTCACAATTCTCAACTTACCTGTATTAATTGTGGGGGTCCTCCCACTCGAAGCATGTCGGTCCTTCGCACTCTTGTCAGTGCCTTGTGTCCTATAACTTCCCAGCATGAAAACAGTGAGGCCTCTTGCACATGTTTAATGGCATCCTTACATCAAAATGGCAGCACTGGAGTGCTTCCTGTTATAGAAAGGAATTGCATCCCTTCTGCCACAACTCCTGACATCACTTCCTGTTTGATCGCTATAAAGTTGCAAGGTTCCAGAGAGAGAGAGTGCTCACTTATTTCTGAGCTATCAACAGTGTGTTAAAAGGTACTAGCCGTGTGATTCCGTTACCTGACCTTTGCTTCATTTATCGAGTTTGATCCTTTGCTGCCTGCCCTGACCGTATGCTTTGTTTGACTATGATTATTCGATTTACCCTTTTGTGCCACATTTTTGCAATCTGTGCCTGATTCTTCTCCCGAGTACGCTATCCCAAGCCCCTGCTATTGGGCTCTGCATATCCAATTACTGACAGAAGCAGCACAGTGATGAGTTTGTTGTTTTCACTCAGCTTTATCTTCCTATCAGCATGCTGTTGTCAGCATATAAACGGATTGGCTACTTGTACTGCTTCTTTTTCTCACACTCAAAACACAGCTGTAGAGAGGTCTGCAAGAGGTTAATACAAGGTCAATTTTGGGGACTTACACTGCTTACATTAAAAAAAATAACATTAATGATATTTTAACTTTATAATAACTAAATTACTAGCATTAATGATAATGTATATCTATAGGTTGAACTCAATGGACTTTTGATGGTCTTTTTTCAACCTGACTATGTAACTATGTGTTTTTTTATTTATATCTGCCTAGAGTTTGGCTTTAAAGGCTAACTCCAACCAAATCCTTTATTAATTTTTTTGCTTGCATGGGAAAGGATTACAGTCTCCATTAGGTTTTTTATTGTTTTATATATCCTTGTTGGGAAGAATTTCCCTCACTTCAGCCATTTTGGCTTATATTAGACTATAAAATGTATTTATTTCTCAGAATGTGGTCTTGTTCTATTCTCACTGAAAATTGAAAAACATAGCATACCACATTTAAATTTTTTCTAATCTAATGAAGTCTCAGATATTGTTGGCTTTGAGTGAGTGGAAATCAACAGGGTGCATATTTGTGAAGAAAAAAAAACCCTCAATAGGTAGATTTTTGCAAACAAGGGCTTTTTGGTTCTATTTTTAGCCAAAAAAACAAACAAACAAATGAAATGTAGCTCTGAGTACTCCAAGGCTCCAGAGTAGTTCTCTGTTAAAATACATTTTTATTGAATGTTTTAAAAGCATAGAAGTCTGCAAACATCAAGTAGTCACTTAGTCTTCATTCACTGATAAACATCTGACATCAACTTTTGCTTTACAAAACACACATTTTTGCAGAAGAGACCAAAGTAAACCCAAACATTTTATTATTATTTGTTGCCAAAACCTAGGGGGCCCAAAAGTTTCCAAAGTAGAATCTCTACATACACACCTCTGGACAAATAACTGTGAGGGATTAATTAAAATATGCCCATGAAGCACTTATAGATGTCTTACATTTGGAGAAAATTTAGGGTCTAGGAGGGAAGAGAGGAAAAAAATGGTTGGACAGACAAGAGCTTTTATCCACTTATATTTTTTATATTTTGTTAGGGAATCATCAAGTATAACTATCAGCTTTTCAGTGAATGCTGTACAACTGACCACCAGAGGAAGACTCTAAAAATCTGTATAACAAATACCATTATGAAATTATAGCAGAGCAAGAATTTGACATTTGAACGTCACACCAAATATCATTTTGAGGCAAACTAGTATAATTCATATGCACTTGCTAAAATCATGATGACGCTCTTTTTAAATGGACAATAGCAGACCTATTTAATAAGCAAAAAAATGAAAGCTGCAGCATTTCTAATTATTTGTGACCAGAGTTGGTATTTATTTAATATGACTACAGTACCCTGAAATATTAGCTGCTATGGGTTACTCACATTCCTACATCCTCATTGCTTCACAGACTTTATAAATAAGCTTTAAATGTGTCCAAATATGAGTATTTCAATATATTGTCAAATTCCTGAAGACTCTCCATTATTATATTACAGAATGCATCTGTACCAACTCTTACCTGTTACCTTTAACTGGACAGTTCGCCTGATTGGTCTGCCTTCAAACTTTATTTCACAAGTATAATTCCCCATATCGTCTTTTTGAACGTCTTGTATCAAAAGGCTGTTTCCTTTCAGTATTATCAGGCTTCTCCATTTCTTTGGCTTACATTCCTGCACAGAAAGCACAATTAAGAGACAATACAATGCAGTTAAATGCATGAGCTACTTCTTAGCATCACAAACTAGTGAGTCCAGAACACAATAAGACATACATATGCTTTGTTATTTTAGAATTATTTTAAATTGATAGACAAGAGAGAGTCTCAAAACAAAACAACGCAATATGTTTAATTATATGGGAAAACTGGTTTGAAAAGGTCTTTTAAATGTCACAGTGAATTGTCTTTTCAGAAAGGAAGATGAGAGCAAAAAATAAATCCAGTAAAATACTAACTAAACTTTATAAGAAGTAAATTACTAGCAATAATGATAGTGCTTATAACTGCAGCGGTGAGCCAGGAGCTGAATCATTTTAATTATTTTCTCAGTAAAGAAGTTATAGCAAATTCTAGAAGATTCTTAAAGTGTCTCAAGTATTCGCACCACAGTAGTGTACAGTAGGAGTGTGTGTCCCTACTGAGCTAATGCATCTAGCCTTAAAGCTGCACTTTGCTTAGACAAGCCTTACATTATACACAGAGCAGAGGCTGTTCGGCTCAAGGAAAACAACTTTTAGTGAACAACAACAGTGGGAGATTATTTTTAGATATTTTTTTTTCATTCATAACTCAGTGCTGCTAAAACTACAATAAGGAATTTAAAGTGAATGAATTTTGATTTGGAAGTAGAGTGGAGGGTAAGTACTACAAAGGAGAGACATGGGTAAAAGTGTATATAAATCCTAACAATTATATATTTTTATTTGCTCCCTTTTGGTCTGCAAAATATACCATTGAAAGCGTGTTTTTATAGCTATTTAAAAAGTGCACGAAATAAGTGTTGGTCCTACCAGAATCCTGCGGAACTTCCCGTGGACTCTACTGTGTGCCTATACTTCACTCTTATCGCTTAACATGATTTCAGGTTCTCTCTATAGACTACGGAAAACCTGTAGACTAGAAGAAAAGAAGATGGGAGGGTGTTCTATAGTCCTGTCCTGAAGTGACAATGCTGCTCCTAGATAGATACAGTACAGTGAGGCAGTGTTGTCACCCTGGGACAGGAAGTGTGTTCCTGGCAGGAGCACCAAGTGAAAAGAAGCCTAAAAAAAGGAAACTAATGCAGTCATCACATCTAAGGATTGGAATATGGAATATGGTTTAAAATACAATCAAACCTTTTTTGGACAAGTGAAAAAATGCAGTGCAGCTTGGCAGCCAGTTGGAATTATAAGACGAATTGATAAAAAACAGTAAGAATATTATGTTCAATTTTACAGAAAAAAAGATGGAAAAGTTTAGTCCAAGCAGAGCAAACAGTAATGTCCATGTAGTTCTGTTGTGTGCAGATCAATCTGCATACTAAAGCATAAACAATGCCATGAACATTGAGAGGCAGTATAATATACAGGATGAGAGTGAAGGCGGCACAGGGTTTGCAGAAATGTACAGCTATTTTACATAAGTTAGCACTGAGTCCTTGTTAGTGAGCTGAATTGGGAAAAAGCAGAATGGCTAAGTAGAGACACTTCATCTGACTCACATCTGTCACGTTCCTGCATGTCACACTGAGGAGAGTACTTCTGCTGCAAATTCTCATTTTAACAGTGTCTTATATTACAAAAATATAGCTGATTTTAAATAAAATGCACTCCAGAATGGGGCACTCTTAACATGTACAGCCTGAAGGATGACATGTAAAAGAAAAGCAACATAATTGAGCAGTTTAAATATGTAAAGTATTTAAATAACTTTCTGGAGAGATGTATTTTCCAATATAAGTTGAAAAGCTAGAACCAATAGCAAATATATTGCTTTTTTTTTGTCTACCTTGCCTACCTTTCATCTCCAGCAATCAGCATATTTGAAAAAGTTCTCTTCATGCAAAATAGATGTTTCCAGAAGCTGAGCATATATAATAGAATCATTTCATACTCTTTACAAAAGCTATGGCTTCATTCCCCTCCCCAAATCATTACCTTAAAGTACAACTTTTTTTTTTTTATATTTAAATTTAGAAAAAGGGGTGAGGGGTCAAAACCACTGTGAAGTTTTTATTGATATCTGTGTCCTTATTAGAGAGATTCGCCCTCTGTAATGCCCTAATCACTAATGTCACTGGTAATAAAAGTGTAAATTTTGAGTTGCCACAAGAACAGGAATAGAGGGAATCCTCTAATGGGGACATTTCTTCCTGTGGCACTTGATACCTTAGGTCCCTTTCAGACAGGTGCACAGATCCCCTGCTGGTCGGAGCAGTATGGAATGGATGCGACTCTTGCGACAAAAAAAAAAACCTGAGTTGTTCCCCACCTGGACCCCGTTTTTACTGACCGAACTAGATACAGGACGGCTTAAGTAGGTGATGTCCTTATTCCAGGACACAAAATTATATCTCGCCTCTAAGGCCTCCGACTCTCTGGGGGCGTTGGATGTGCTTTAACGTTCCAACCTATGGCTCATAAACTAATACTGCTACGAAAACCACTTGCAACCTCCTAGTCCTAGTCATTTTATTCTGATCCTCACCCCGCCTGCCCCCTCCACAACAAGTCTCGGGAATTGATTGTGAAGTTGTTCGATATTGTTCTTGATTCTGCAGTTATTCGATTGTTCTCTTCTACTGCTATTACTTCTGTATGTATGATTACATTTGTCCCACTATGGATTGATCTGTTTGCCTAACAAAAACCTTTTCAATAAAGAGTACATGCTCAAAAAAAAACAACTGAGCTGTGTCTATGGAGAGTTGGATGTAAGCATACATACAGGTGTCCATTTACATCTGATTACCTCCGGTTTGCCAAAATGGAACACTGTTCCATTTGTTTTCCAGACCTAGATGGAGTCAAAGGTAATTGAATACAAATCTGTTTTTGATCTGCACATAGAGTTACATTGGGCTTCTGATCAGAGCCACCTAGAAAACTGACAGGTGGACCTGATTGGACCGACCGTGTAAAAGGGGCCTAACATTGGAAAGGTAACTTCTCACAGCACAGAAAGTAAAGTGACATCTTCAAAACTAGACACAGATCACAGATGGCAAAAAACAACAAAAAAACCTGGCAGTGCCTTTAATACTCCTCTACTCTATTCCAAATGAAAAAGAGTTTAGGCTTTATATACAGTTGTCCCACTATGGATTGATCTGTTTGCCTAACAAAAACCTTTTCAATAAAGAGTACATGCTCAAAAAAAAACAACTGAGCTGTGTCTATGGAGAGTTGGATGTAAGCATACATACAGGTGTCCATTTACATCTGATTACCTCCGGTTTGCCAAAATGGAACACTGTTCCATTTGTTTTCCAGACCTAGATGGAGTCAAAGGTAATTGAATACAAATCTGTTTTTGATCTGCACATAGAGTTACATTGGGCTTCTGATCAGAGCCACCTAGAAAACTGACAGGTGGACCTGATTGGACCGACCGTGTAAAAGGGGCCTAACATTGGAAAGGTAACTTCTCACAGCACAGAAAGTAAAGTGACATCTTCAAAACTAGACACAGATCACAGATGGCAAAAAACAACAAAAAAACCTGGCAGTGCCTTTAATACTCCTCTACTCTATTCCAAATGAAAAAGAGTTTTGGCTTTATATACAGTATATATATATTATATATAAAAAAACTTGATTAAATGTTTACAGACTGTTACGGTTTTCTTCTAGCTATGTTAAAAGGTTAGATTAGTGAATCTAACTGAATAAATACTGAATACATGTGATATATAACATTATGTATTGTACCTTGAAATAAGCCTATTGTGACTTAGTTGAATTATGTACCTGTATAAGATGCACATTGTGCTATGCAAGGATAATATCTTACAGTACAGTGACACTAGCAAACTTTAGTAAAGTGTTTCAATATCCCAAGCAAGTGGAGAGCACACCACATCAGCATAAATAAAAGTTGCAGGAGTAGCAGGAGGTATAATCGAATTGAGACCTACAATTCTAAGATGGTGCATTATGCTCTAGCTGACACTCTGCCAGATTCATGCACTCTCTACGAAAGGACTGAAGAACCATTCATTACCCATTGTGTGTTCTGTGAATGGCAGGACCTGAAAACAGAGCTCCCAGGTGACTCTTAATATTGTTTTACTTACGCTTCCATGGCTGAGTCACGCACATGACAATACTGTTCCGAGGCTTAGTGTAACAGCCACTCATTTATAAATGTTATCACACATTCTGTGATATTACAAGACTGGAATTATATCCACTGGACACAGCACATAATGTGCCTGGATAGCTTCTGTTTAGAAAAGCTTTCACTAGAGAGACATCTAAGAGTACGGGGCTGCCAAATTTACTAATGTGTTGCCTTGGCGTCTATGGTGGTGCTTAATGCTTAAATGCAAGAACGTCTTTGATAATTCCAACGGAGACATCAAATTCTCTCTGCAGCTGTGTCTAACGGCATTCTTTACGTGGATAATCAATAAAACAGCTGTGGCTGCATTTATAATTGAGTCTGTCCACCAGATTAATTCTGTTATTTCTTAGTTTGCAGCTACAGCATGTACAGCTTCTAATAGCAGGTATCCCTGCAGGTTAGGTGCTCGAAACAACTATAAAACAGGTTCAGGGTGTTTGGCTTAATGGCTTGTACAGGCAAAAAGTGGTAAAAATCACTGCTAACAGTGTAAAAAACTACTCCGTCTCCAACCAAAACTTTTTTAGACAGAGTACCACCAGTTTATTTCCCTATTGCCAGTATAGCCAACAGAAGAAAAAATAATTCCAGCCATTTGGGAAAGGGGGGATGATGTAACAGTATCTAGACTTGAGTTCATGGACATCAGACTTCTGAAAGTTAAGTAGAGTTTAATACAGACTTTTCACAGCAGCTGTCTAGGGATTCCGAGAGAGCTGTGACAGGAGAGATGTAGCAAAGAAGCTTCTGTGCACTTGTATGGTTAGACAGGATAGCAAGAGAAATAGCAAAGGTCACTTTAAGCAATACGGGGTATTACTGCAGTCTATAGAAAATTATTGATATGTCTGTACTTACCTTATACCATGCAACAACTGTGCTTTCATTTGGTGTTTTGTAGTCGTCAATATCAGGGCATGAGATCACTTTTCTTTTTGTGACTTCTGCCTTTTCCACATACCGTATTCTGCTGTTGTAACAAAGCCCCACCTCCTGTTCTGCCACGGTCAAGGACATAGACACCTTCATGCAATATGTGGAATTTCTGCAAAAAAATATGTTAGATATAACAACTGTCTTGAACATGCTTTACTACTAAAATTGATCATCTTAATGTATATTTTAATGGAACCTGAAAAGTTCACAATTATGCAGCTGACAGCATAATTTAAAAGGGATCTGACACTTCTAAAACCTACCATTAAAAATATATGAAAATTCCTAAGTAAACTAGTGGCGATGTCGCTGCTTTGAATGAACCAATAAAAAGGAAGAGTTCTTGGAAAGTATTAAGGAAAGAAGTGGAATAAAAGTGCTGGAGCCACAAGGTTTATTCTATTGGTGCGATTGGTCAATTATGACGCCAAAGAATCAGCATAGGTGATTTGACTATCGAACAGGCAGCTTCCACATTCCAGAAGATCTCCACCGTCTCCTTGATTTGTAGTGTAAAATTGCAGGATTGTGAATTAAAGTGGCACACTCAGTTTACTAGTCCAGATACATTCAATTCAAAGTAGGGTTAAGGGGACAGTATAGGACTAGCCATTGCATTTTTGGGGCTCATACCATTAGCTGCTAAAGAGCTCTATGCATTCCTACACACTGGACAAAATGGTATCCAATTTCAAGTCAGCACAGTCCTCATACATGTTCTCCCTTAGTAAGCCCTGATGAAGTGGGTATTTGTATGAGCCTGAAATGCACTGGATATTTGTATACTGTCCTCTTACCCCTTCATTGCATCAAGATGCATCTGTACTTTTAAACTATAGGGTAATGATGAGGTTATCACTTTACTGTCTCCTACTGTAAGCATTTTACACTGTTACACATGCATCACTAAAAGAAATATGGTTCAGAGAACTGACAGGCTATATGTGAAGGTTCTCATTCATCCAGGTCATGGTATGTCTGTCAAAAATAAGTCAAGGCAACTGGACATGCTGTATTTGTCTTGGAGAGGTTTCACTGGACATCCGACCAGCTTTCTCAATTCTGAATTAACAGACAGGATAGTTCAGGTTAGCAGTAATTAGGCAATAGTTACATAGTTACATAGTATTTGAGGTTGAATAAAGACATTAGTCCATCAAGTCCAACCTATTAGGATCTCATTCTAGGAGTACCCGTACCCCTGTATATTACGGTCCCTTAAGAAATCGTCCAAAAGTTTCTTGAACAATTCCACATTATTTGCTGAAATCACCGCCTGTGGCAGTGAGTTCCAGACCCTAACTGATCTTACTGTGAAGAACCCCCTTCGCCCCTTGTGCTGGAATTTTTTTTCCATCAATTTTAGGTGATGGCCTCTAGTTTTTGTAACGGAGTTAATTTTAAACAGTTTATCGCTAATGTTGCTACCACCATTAAACATTTTGTACATGGAAATCATATCCCCCCTTAATCTCCTCACCTCTAATGTGAACATGTTTAAATTTAGTAGCCTCGTCTCGTAGCTCTGGTCCTCCATACCCCTAATTAGTTTGGTTGCCCTTCGCTGGACTTTTTCCAACTCAAGGACATCTTTTCTTAGTACTGGTGACCCAGAACTGGACCGCGTACTCCAGATGAGGTCGAACCAATGATCTATAAGTGGCAAAATTATAGACTTGTCCCTGCAATACATCCCCTTTTTAATACAGGACAAGACCCTGCTAGCTTTGTTTACAGCAGCCTGGCACTGCAAACTACCTTTCAGTTTGTGGTCTACAATGACCCTCAAATCCTTCTCCATTTCTGACTTCCCCAGCGGCATACCCATAATTGTATAACCCATTTGTTTATTTTTAATTCCAAAGTGCATTACTTTGCATTTAATCGACATTAAACCTCATCTGCCACATTAATGCCCACTCCCCTATTTTATCCAGGTCCTCCTGTAATGTTATAGTGTCTAAGTCCGTGTCTATTACCCTCCCTATTTTGGTGTCATCCGCAAACACAGAAATATCGCTGTTAACACCCTCCCCGATGTCATTAATAAATAAGTTGAACAATAAATAAGTTGCAATACAAAGGGAGATGGTCATTATCACGATAGCCAAGGTCAGGTTTTTGAACCAGAGTTCAGCATTTGAGAAAAATTCAGAAATGTTTTTTTCAGCACACAATGTGAACCATAAAACAAAACATATAAAACATATAAAGATAACACACTCCCAATTACAGCTACTAGTTCCTTTTCTTTCA
This sequence comes from Nanorana parkeri, assembly GCF_000935625.1. Classification (NCBI taxonomy): domain Eukaryota; kingdom Metazoa; phylum Chordata; class Amphibia; order Anura; family Dicroglossidae; genus Nanorana; species Nanorana parkeri. The sequence goes on along the minus strand of NW_017306610.1, from coordinate 109,413 downwards.
GAAGTGTAATAGGATTGATTTGCATGTTCACAGAGCATTTTATTTGTGTCTGAAAAGACTTGCATAACACCTGGGAACTGAATAAGAGTCTGACAAGTGCTGGAACTTAAAGACAAAAATAAAAAAACTACCCATGTGTATAAAACCCAAGTTTTAAATTAGCTGTAAAATCTGATTACTTTTTTCATTTGGTAGTTTTACAACTGTAATTTATTCTTGAAGTATATACTGCTTTTTAGCAGTTTAATTATTTTTTTCTCTTATAGCACCCCTGAACACACTCAAAAACACTGTAAGACTTAAATTTGGAAATTTGAAATGCATATAGTTATAAAGCATTAAATTTGCTATTACCTTCATTTTTTCTACTCGATATTGTACATTCAGAATCCACAAATGTAGTAGACTCCACAATGTATTTATATATAATTCAACAATGATGCTAATCAAACAGATTTTAAAAATCTCATGTGCTCAATGAAAAAGCATCTATTTCCCTTGTTTAACATTCTCATTACGCTAAAGATACACACTGACATTCCTTGGAGACACACTAACCTCAAGCTATCATCATTTAGACTTTACATAATTATTGCAAGAATTCCCAGCTGGCAAAAAGAATCAACCAGAATTAATATTTTAAAAATGTCAAAAATTACAGTACAGTTTAACATACAGTAATCTAAAGCATGTTTAATGAAAAAGGCAGCAGATTTCCTAAATGCTGATGAATAAGCCTAAGTGTGATTCTTTAGGACGTTTGCACATGTATTGGTTGTAATTAATAAGGGTGCTGAAGATTACATCAAGCTTATGGGGATACTAGAACTATGTTGGGGGACCGAGGTTCTGTTATACTGCATATTCAATTATTAACCAAGCCAGGGGTCATAATTTCAAGTCCTGAGCTACTAGCCAGGCCTTAAGAGTTACTCACAACCAGTTGCCCACCTAACCCCCTACCCTGCTGCGGCCTTAACTCCGTCCCCAAACACGCCCTCGTAAATAATTTTATCAATGACACTGTTACATGTTTTATGCAGAATAAAGTTACAAAAATAAATATTAACAACTTAAACAATATTACCTTAAAGCTCCCTGCCCCCACTACCTGCTTGTCTTTCTGCAGGGAGGAGGCGAGCAGGCAGATTAATGGTGATCTAGTGTCAGGAAGCAGGGGGTGTTACCTCTACTTGGGGACCACGGGCACGGCACAGGTTCCCCTTCAGCTCGGTAGAACACCTGGTGCCCGAGGTGCAGCTGCGCATGCTCGAGTCACGCGGCGTGTGTGCATGCGCAGTACGCAGGCTGCGCGCGCATCCCCAGGAGCATAGCGTTCCTGCATCATCTTGCTATCAGGTGTGAGCCTTGCTGGGGGAGGTTCCCAGTACACACCTTTCATCTTCCTCGCCTGCCATTGGTTCCCGGGGAGGGAGGCCTCCTGGTTGCCTC
>NW_017306610.1:79521-107125 GCF_000935625.1 Nanorana parkeri | reverse complement strand
CAGGACCGCCCCCTGGTCACGGAGGCAACCAGGAGGCCTCCCTCCCAGGGAGCCAATGGCAGGCGAGGAAGATGGAAGGTGTGTACTGGGAACCTCCCCCAGCAAGGCTCACACCTGATAGCAAGATGATGCAGGAACGCTATGCTCCTGGGGATGCACGCGCAGCCTGCGTACTGCGCATGCACACACATCCTACCTCGCCTGGCTATAAAAACCTGGCCTGAGCTCTGGCTTATTGCTGAGTTATTCCACCTTATGGTGAACACCTAGCCTCCCTGCTGATCCTCCTATTGCCTGTTGCCCCTTTGTATCGTTCCCGATTACCGACCCTTGAACTGTCTTCCGCCTTTGAACCTCCGCTGCCTGCCTCGACCCGGATTGGACATTGACTACCCCTCTTGGATTATCCCTAAACTTGTACCGCGTTTCTGGACTGTCAGCTGCTTACTGCCAGTGGGTTCCTCATCTCACTACTAGCTCCCTGGGACGTCTGACATCTAATGTGATTAGTAAGGTCGGGAGACCTTACTAATCACTTCGTTTTTGACCCGGAGCTCAGTGAAGAGCCCCAGGCGAATGGAAGAGAGACAGACCAGCAGGAGCAGCTGCTCCCACGAGACAGGTACTTATTCTGAGACCGCAAACCTGACTGAATTTCCACTCGCCTGCACTGCATTTCCACTCGCCAAATGCAAGCAGGTGAGTGGACATTTTGAGCCCTGAACCAAGCTATCTCACTGCTCTATACACTAATCTGACCGCCAAGAAAGTTCTTGGAACTCCAGCTGCAGACCAAAAAAACTAGTTTCTGCCTCACTACCTTCCAAAAAACAATCAAAGATTGCAACACTGGCTCCACCGCTCAGATTAAAACTTTATTTTAAAACATTACGAGTCCATCTTATGAGGCCCATCTAGGCACCACATTCTAATGCGTTTCACCTGTTAAGGCTTAGTTGTTTAAAAGGTAAACTCAGCCTTTAAGAGGTACCAACTTTATAGGACTGATATGAAAAACGAGGTGTAATAAAGACAAATAAGGCAAGAACATATGCAACTAGGTCTAAACTGACAAGAGGCTCAGAGGAAAAACGGAGACACAGAGTTGTTAAAAGTAAACCCATCCAAAAAAACAGTATTTGGTACATAGGGACTAAGAAGATTAGGCCACAGAGAAGAGTACATAAATAAACAAACAGTCCTGGCTGCGGCGCTCTCAGCATATATCGACCAATTGAGTTTTGGGTCATGGGAGAATGTTAGTATATGTCCTCCCGTCACCCTAAAGAGAACTATGGGAAAGAAGGTTACCCCATTTTTCTCTTTAAGTATCACTTTTAAGGCAAACGGTCATACAATAAATGTGGAGCCTGTCATTGCTGATATGTCTTTGAAGGTTCTCATTCATCCAGGTCATGGTAGATCTATAACAAATAAATCAAGGCAACTGGACTTGCTGTATTTTTTTTTTCTTGAAGACATTTTGCTGGTCATCCAACTGGTTTTCTCAATTCAAAATGAGTTGTACAAAAATTATCTGGGAATAATCATTCTGAATTGAGAAAGCTAGTCAGATGACCAGCAAACTATCTTCAAGAAAAGAAATACAGCAAGTCCAGTTTCCTTAAATTTATTTCTGGCAGATATCTGCCATTGCTGACGTCTCATTTTGAGAATGCTAACTGTCTGGCTGTCGTAACCTTTTTGCATCAGAACTTTAAATCTCCAACCTGAAACAAGTATGCAGATAAGGACTTCCCAATATTCTCCAACTCTCCTGACCTGAATAATTGTTCCAGCTCAGGGATAATAAAATGAATGATGTCAAAGACTCAGTATAACAGTCCGGTACCTAACACTCTTAGGAGTGGGCAGAAATGGTAGCCCTGTATTTCTCTCATGACAGGTTTACTTTAACAAATGGACAGAAGAAAACATGTCAATTAGGTTAGCCTGACCTGATTTTACCAAATAACTATTTTATTCTTAAGACAACATATTATTTCTAGGCTGGGTGCTGCTTTCATTGAAACATTGACAGCCCACATAAGCCGAATAAAGCATTAAAATTTTCAACATTTTCAACCATTTTAGCCATAATAGTTCCTTTAAAGCAAAACATAATGTTTTTTTTCGTCAATTTTATTGATAACAGTTAATACAGGGTGCACTACTAGACATGTGCGATTTGTTTCGAATCAAAATACGGACGAAATTTCGGAAGTATCCAAATTACAGATATATCGAATGCAAACGAATCCGAATTTCGTATTCCGAAATTCGTTAGCGCTAGTCTGTACAAAATTTCGTTTGACATTTGAGAATTTTTTTTCCTCTTAAATGTCATTTTGCTGCAACGAACGAACGAAACGGCAACGAAACTAAATAGAAACAAAATTTAGTACAGACAACCGCTAACGAATTTCGTCCGAATCCGAATTCCAAAACTAATTGACTTTCGGACCCGAATTCCGAAAAACGGAATAACGCAAAATCCGAATCAAAACGAAACTAAACAAATTTGTTGCTGGAGCACATGTCTAGAGTGCACACAAGACACTGGCGTCACAGAACATTAGGAGTTTTCAAAGGACATAGCACAGTGAATATGGTTTGCTTTCAGACTGTACCTCTCTATCTGAATAACTATACTGCCTCTTGTGGGCAGGGTGTTCACTCCTCTGGCTCATTCAGTTCCACATGTACATTGAAGCTTCAACTACTAAGCTCTGTATAGAAAAAACTTTTTTTTTAAGGAAAACCCCTTAAGGTTAGCCTGGAAATTTCAAGACTCCATCTGCTTACTGGAAATGAATTGTAACAAGGACACTCCACTGTAGACCGGAGGTGCAAGTCAGATGCAGTTTATTTGCTTTCAAAACGCTAGATAACACGAAATCCAACATAAATAGCTTGCTGTAGCATATAACAGATAAGGGCTCACCGACATCTGTCTCTCTTGCCGTACTGCTGCTCCGGTCTCAATCTTTAGGGCCACTGTCTGGTTCCTCCAGACAACGGCAATAACATGCCAATCCTCTCAATATGGTTCACAAACCCCGCAGCTCCCTGCTGCACTGGCCTCCACACTGACCCCAGGGTGGAGCTCTCCTGACTCACAGGTGGGGCTCTGAACACATCCCAGCACACTCTTCATGAGGGATGTACACAGGTGCACAATCAGGTGCTGGTCACTACCAAAGCATGGACCCAGGAATGGAGATTTCATCCCACCCAGAGCTCTAAGAAATCTCCTGGCTCCAGGATCCCAACTATGATCCAGAAAACCTGGAAAGAACTGAAAAGGCAGTTCTCTCCTGGTACACGTACTGTCTTCCTGGAGCCACTCAGTCCCTCTGGCTGAGAACCCTGGGTGACTTTGAGGCCACCTAACACTGTGGTATTGCCTCACAATGCCACAGAATATACAAAACATTATGTAGTAATGGAGTAATCCATATTTACCTGATTAAAAAAATGAAATACCTTTCATAATGCAACTTCTAGTGCTAAACATAAAAATATATATATTTTTAAAAAATGCTGTGCGTCCCTTCTTTCAGCTTGCCCACGTCTCATTTTTTAGAAATGTTGCTATCTTGTGAATGCTTAAATAATGATACACAACTACAATAACCGCATATACCAATTATTTGCACATAATTACTGACCTTCAGAAAAGAAACCACCACACATGGTGCTACAGGGAAACTATAAATAAGTTAAACTCTTCCAATATTTCAAATTATGTAACATTAAAAAAACAAACCCAAATTAATGCCAGGAGCCTGGTCCTAATGTGGCTACTTTATTGTCACAGCTTTGAGTTCAATCAGCAAGTGCTGGCTTGAGATTCTGAAGCAATAGATTGGAATTCAGTTCCACTTATTACAATGAGCTTGTCTATGTCCAAATGAGTTGGACATAATATGGCTCACACTGTTTACTTGAGGAATATGATAAGTGCTCAGGATTTCTAAGTGCTTTGTGATTTAATGACTGCCAACATGAATTACAACATATTGCCGAGCAGGTGTTTCCTTTTAATAATTGTAAAAGACAGGAACAAAAATCAAAAGGAGAAATTGCATTTTAATGACTCTGACACTTCATCACAATCGTGTGAATTTACACATCCTGGCCATTCTGGCTAAAACTAGAAGGATGAGAGAAGAAAGGAGAAAATCACTCTCATTATCTTTCTTCTGTTCTACGAGAAACTGTATACAATTATCGAATTTGGTTTGAAAAAAGAAAAAACACAAATTCAACAAAGAAGGAAATGTGTCCTTTTATATATAATTACAAGTGCTAATGCAGTTTGACGCCCACAGAAAAGTGAAACTATCAAATACATAATGAGAACATTGTTTTGTTTTTTAGTCTAACATTGCTATAAAGTTGCAAAGCAGCAACAAATTGGTTACTTCCAAAACTGCATATTTTACTTTCAAACTTCTGTTTAGTGCAATGATCCTCATTTTTCACCATACATTTGTGTATGTTTCATTTAACATCACTTGGGGGTGGCAAGAACATACTGTAGTACTAAAACATTCTATGTAAACCAATACATCACAATAAAATTTGGTGCTGTTAAAATGTATCTGATAGAATTCCCTAGTGGCAGCCCTCTCCCCAGTCTTATACACACCTATTCTTGATCCAGTAAGATATGACTCACTAGATCGCAGAGCCACTCTACAATACCTGGCCTACTGGGTGCAAGTACGGTGTTCCAGGTTGTCAGCGTTCCTAATTTTCCTTTGCAATTCAGCTTAAAGTAGATCTAAACTCAATCACTGAAATTACATATAAGCTAAGCATATCAATGTAATTTCAGTTGCGGTTTTCTTTTTTTTTTTATCTGTAGTTTTAGTTAAAAAGAATACCTGGTCATCCTGGTATGTATGTATGTATGTATATGCATTTCCTGTTATTTGGTGATAACTGACTCCCAGTTGCGCTCCTATATTGTGACTCCTTCATAAATAAAGCTATGATAGTGACAACTGCCACTTTAATCCTTTATAGGTGCAATTGATGTGCACCTAGAAAGCAATACTTAAAATTTACTATAAAATAAAAAAGTCCTATTGCATTCTTAAAAAATGTTGCCTTTCCTATTAACTTCTTTTAATTTTACCAAAATTGCAAATGTAGCCACAATATTATGAATTTGTCCCAAACATCAGCAAAGAGGAAATTCTCAGTTTACCTTATCACTACCTGTCACATGCACCTCTGGTGAATACTCGAAGTGTACTCCTGAAAGTGCCCCGATTCTTCAGGCTGATACCGACCCTTTACATTTTTTTAACAAGTTCGGCTGCCTAAGGTCCCACGCTTGCTGGGGTCCTTGGACAGCCTGCTGGGGACCTCGCTATAGCTGTCCTTGACAGCGCCGGTCTGGCCCCACATCTCCTGCTCATCCTTTCAGGCACCCACAGAGACAGGCACTGCAAAGGACAGCCCCACACTTCCGTACAGCCATGGAGTCTGGCATTAGAACACCAGCACCCACCCGTAGAGCCCGCACCGCACAGAGAGCCCGGGAACCCACCCACAGAGCCAGGAATCCACACGTAATACACAGAGTGCCCGGCACTGGGTGTGGGTGACAGAGCCTGGCATCCACCCGCACTGCACAGAGAGCCCGGCATCCAGCTCCCCTGCAGAGAGAGCCCGGCACCCACCCACACTGCATGGAGAGCCCGACTCCGACCCGAACCACCCAAGGAGCCCGACATCCACATGCAGCCCTGGTGAAACCTGAACACAGCCCTGGTGAGACCCAAATGCAGCCCTGGTGAGACCCAAATGCAGCCCTGGTGAGACCCAAACGCAGCCCTGGTGAGACCCAAACGCAGCCCTGGTGAGACCCAAACGCAGCCCCGGTGAGACCGCACACTGCTCTGTATAACTGCTGTATAATCATGGATTGATGGGATCCATGATTATACAGCAATAGAGATTGGCAACTGGCTATAGAGGATTACAAATCTCAGAAATCCATGATTGCTATAGAGAATTTCAAATCTCAGAAATCCATGATTGCTGTTTGCCATTCTCAATTGCTGTATTATCATGGATTTATGGGATCTGTAGTCCTGTGTTGCTGGTTGCTATTCTCCATTGCTGAATAATCTTAGATTGAGTTACAGTTCTTCATAATTATAAAGAAACTGCCCCAAAATCATTAGTCTGTACTGTTTTAGAAAAAATGTCACAAGTCTCTTTAAGAAAAAATATCGGTAATTGGTATCGGCATTACAGGCCGCATCTAACTCACTCCCTTCATGCTTGTTGTATCTGTGTTGCTAGGCAACCTTTGTCGCTTTATCAAGGCTGAAAAAACGATACTTTTTTTCCACGATTTGTATTTTGAATTCCTATGATTATTTTAACTTAGTGTAAATCCTTCGCAACGATTTTGATCCTCACTTATATTATAGTTATGCCTTGCCTCTCAGTTGGATGCCATCTGGTTCTGCCGTGTGTGAAGTTCCCCCCAGCACTAATCCCCAGTCTTTAAGGGATTCTAGTCATAAAATATACTGTATATTGTTTTCCACTATATCCTCTCTCACTCAATCTTCCTTGTAGAAGTTTTGCTTCTTTTTCAAAATCCGTGTTCTTTGAACAGTTCCGTCGCAATCTGATGTATTGGCAATAAGGTATGTTGTTCTTTAAGAAACTTGGGTGTGCACTTTTGCACACCCAAAAGTTTCCAAACGTTTTTAAAAACGTTTGGAAACAGTATATACAGTATATTTTATGACTAGAATCCCTTAAAGACTGGGGATTAGTGCTGGGGGGAACTTCACACACGGCGGAACCAGATGGCATCCAACTGAGAGGCAAGGCATAACTATAATATAAGTGAGGATCAAAATCGTTGAAGGATTTACACTAAGTTAAAATAATCATAGGAATTCAAAATACAAATCGTTTTTTCAGCCTTGATAAAGCGACAAAGGTTTTCTGAGTCCTTCATAAACACACTCCATCACAATAGAAATATTGTAAACAATTGCTAAACTTACTAAGTAGGAGGTGTGGACTCAGATCGCCTAGGGTGGGGTCTGGGAAGTACCATTACTGGATTGGTATCGGCAAGTACCTGAGGGAAAGTACTTGTACTTGGTCTTAAAAAAAAGTGGTATTGGGACATCCCTAATTTAAAGTTTACTGTTAATTGTAATACTGTTAAATAAATTACATAATAGAATATACAACTACAGCTTCTCCAGAGTGTGGATAATAAAAGCATTCTTGTGACAGGAGTTTGGGGGATGTAGGACAGTTATTTTTAAGTAACTTCAGATGCTCTAAACATCTGGAAATAAAAATAGAACACTTTAAACATTTGTGAGTTTGTAAAAAATCTGTGAGTTTATATTTCTTCAGAGAAAAGCTGCAACTTTAACATATTACAAAGAAGCCAAAGTCTTCAGCAATCCTCTCTGTCCTCTCACACTGCTTGGCCTCCTGTGACAGTTTCTCTCCTCCCTGCTGGGACACAAAGCAGCGCCCAGCGGGGAGGAGAGAAATCACGGACATACTGCTATTTCGGCCAAAAAATTGCACTTTCAGCATTTTACCAAAAGTGCAATTTTCAGCGGATATGTTGCGGCGGCTGATATATCGGTGCAGCCCTACTCTTGAACTTCTGAAATATAGCAGTGCACTTCCTGATATGCGAGTGAGTGTAGGCACCTTTGTACTGAGCATAATAGCTGTATATCTGAAATATGAAATATAAGGCTCTGCTGCCTTTGGAGATTCAGGATATTTGGAGTGAGATTTGCTGATGTCTCTACTGTGTGGCTCACTGTTTTCCTTGCTGGAGGCTCTGACACGACAAAGCAAAGCCCTGCGTCTAGCAAGATGGCTGCCTCCACACAGAGATGCAGTGCACATACTTTCCAACTGTCCCTCATAGCCAAATCCAAAACCAAGTTCCTCTTTCCTCCTCAGTTGTCTCTCTTTTTGTACAGATATATATTAAACAGCACAATTTAACTACCAAAAGTGTTATTCTGCACTAAGACGTTTATCTGATCTCATAATTTTCTTGTCTGCGGTTTTGAAAAGCCAGGAGGAGTAAAATAAAAAACAATATTTAGGGTTTAAACAATCAATTTTGGCATATAAATTTGGTACAAAGACCGGGGGCGTGGCAGAGGGTGTGTCCATTGCCTCATTGTTTTGAGCAGTAAACTGCTCAAAACAAATTAAAGGAACACTTTGAAAAAACATCAGATCTCAATGGGGAAAAATATAATTCTGGATATCTACTGTACACTGGACTGGGGAATGTGTTAGGAAGGAAAGGGTGCCACAACGTTTGATGGAAATGAAAAATTATCAACCTACAGAGGGCTGAATTCAAAGACACCCCAAAAATCAAAGTGAACAAATGATGCAGCAGTCTAGTCCATTGTGCTGAAATTTCATTGCAGCAACTCAAAATGGTACTCATTAGTTTGTATGGCCCCCACATGCTTGTATGGATGCCTGACAACATCGAGGCATACTTCTAATGAGACAACAGATGGTGTCCTGGGGTATCTCCTCCCAGATCTGGACCAGGGCATCATTGAGCTCCTGAGGTAGAACCTGGCAGCGTAGGATGGACTGAGACATAATGTCCCAGAGTTGTTCTATTGAATTCAGGTCAGGGAAGAGTGGGGGCCATTCAATGGTATCGATTTCTTCATCCTCAAGGAACTGGCTGCATACTCTTGCTACATGAGGCCAGGCATTGTCATGCACCAGGAGGGACCCAGGACCCACTGCACAAGCGTATTGTCTGACAATGGGTTTCACCCCGATACCTAATGGCAGTAAGGGTGCCATTGTCTGGCCTGTAGAGGTCTGTACGTCCCTTCTTTGGATACGCCTCCCCGACCACCATTGTAACACCACCAAACCAGTTATGCTGAACGATGTTAGAGGCAGCATAACGTTCCCCATGGCTTCTCCAGACCCTTTCACATCTGTCACGTGCTCAGGGTGAATCTGCTCTCATCTGTGAAAAGCACAGGGCTCCAGTGGCTGACCTTCCAATTCTGGTGTTCAATGGCAAATGCCAATTGACCTCCACGGTTTCAGGCAGTGAACACAGGGCCCACTAGAGGACGTTGGGCCCTCAGGCCACCCTCATGAAGTCTGTTTCTGATTGTTTGGTCAGAGACATTCACACCAGTGGCTTGCTGGAGGTCATTTTGTAGGGCTCTGGCAGTTCTTATCCTGTTCCTCCTTGCACAAAGGAGCAGATACTGGTCCCGCTTATGGGTTAAGTACCTTCTATGGCCCTGTCCAGCTCTTCTAGAGTAACTGCCTGGAATCTCCTCCATGCTCTTGAGACTGTGCTGGAAGACACAGCAAACCTTCTGGCAATAGCACGAATTGATGTGCTATACTGGAGGAGTTGGCATGCCTGTGCAACCTCAATAGGGTCCAGGTAATGCCTCATGCTTCCAGTAGTGACACTGACTCTAGCCAAATGCAAAATTAGTGAAAAACTGTGAGAAAAGATGAGTAGGGAAAAAATGTCAGTGGCCTCCACCTGTAAAATCATTCCTGTTCTGGAGGTTGTCTCATTGTTGCACATCTAGTGCACCTGTTGTTAATTTAATTAACACCAAAGCAGCTGAAACTGATTAACAACCCCCTCTGCTACTTAACTGACCTGATCAATATCCCAGGAGTTTCCTTGACTTGGTGCTATACTCTGATTAAAGTGTCCCTTTCATTTTTTTGAGCAGTGTACATTGTGAAAGGTGTCCTTCCTCAGCTCAGAAAATTGGGAGATATGTCAGTGCTGTACAAGTCATGGCAAGTGAGTTACAGTGAAAGATCACCTGCATTGAAACCACAGGCAGTTCTGGTGACTAGTCAGTTTCTCTTTAAGGGGTGGACCTTCCAAGGTGGCAATGACTGGCATTATTGGCTTAACTTTTCATTTTCCTTCAGAGGCTACCAATAGTGCAAGGCCCTGCCCTTACTGGATACAGTTTAAATGGATTGTTTAGGTAGCCCTCACATAGTTTTAGTAAATCTAAAAGAGATTGTACAGATATACTGTACAATTATATTGTAACATGTATAGAGCACTTTCAGATTCATAGTGCCCATTGCAAACTAGATTTGGTATTGGAACTTGTGATGTAACAGGAGCATTGGCCGATGATGGAGTAAAGTATGTTTTCCCCCTTTCCTGGCAGAAAAATGCCTTTCTTGTGTATGCTCCTGTCTGAAAAGCATAGACAGAACCTGTATAGTTCAGTTTGTCCTTTGAAAAACATTCACAACTCAGATTTTATTATACTCTGAGCTATAAATCCAAACAGATTTACTGTGCATTAAGAAATCTTTCCCAGAGATTGATCTGTGACTGACTTGCTCACGTCTCGGTAGAACCGTTATGTTAAATCTGAGCTTATGTTGTGGCAACAAGGGTGAAGGCTTACATTAGAAAAGACGGATTATTATTTATAAAACGCTGTTCTAGGCTCTTATTTCCGTATGATGAAAATGGTCAGATTTGTATTATAAAACACAAGAGCTCTTTAATTTTTATGTTTTCTTATGCTTGAATTGAGGGTTAGTCCAAGCATCAGTGGTCTGATAAAAGTCTATTACGAAACACATGCATTTTCCACATATAATAACACCCGAGCGAGAAGCACAATCACCTTCTGATTATGTGCTAAAGCACTACTTACAGGGAGTTACTCGTCTAGATCTGCTCAATCTACCACAGCAGCTGCATGCCATTTGGAAATGTTATGTAAAGCGCATAGATGCAGATTTGAACTATGTTACACAAGATGATAGCTTGGCTACGTTAAAGGAAACCTGTACTTAGATATCTAGTGTAGAAATAGGTGGGCTTCCATCAATGAAATTCTGAAAATGGTGCTACTTGCTTTGTTGTTGATAGCTTTAGTACTTTTTGAATCCCATACTAAAAACAAGGACGCAACAAGTGAAAGCAAAACTCCTGCATACTTCTTTTAGGTCACTGACAGCCAACCATTTAACATGCCCAAAAAAGGTCTCCAGTTGTAGGGCTTTGTATTTCTCTTATTATTTCCTAAGGAAAGAGAAACACAGAAAATGGGCGTATTGCCCATAGTTATCTCCAGTTCTTTGTTTTATTCTCAAACCTTAACTAGGAGGATTAAACAAGGAACTGTACTGATGCTGCAGGCAACCGATTTGCTTCAATTTGCTTGAGTCTCTGTAAATCAAATACAAATTATTTATAAAGACTAGAGGAAATAAAAACACTAGCGCTGTTACCTATGGCAACCAGTCAAGTTTCTGCTCTCCTTTTCTGAAATGCTGGTGTAAGCAACAAGTAAAATCATGCATTTGCTATAGAAAATATCAACATGTTTAATTGTTGTGAATGTTATAAACCAAATCTAAATTAAGTTTACTGAAAGCAACATGATAATTACAAAATTGACAAATTGCAATTAACATGGTCCCATATATGTTGCTGCTGTGTATTTTCTGTGCAGACAAGCAAGAAACCAATACCAGCAAACATGCTAATATACTGTACAATAGATCATGAAGCATTATTTAATAATACAATTCTGTAATCATTTCAAGTGGAACTTTACTGAACATCAGAAGTTTTGCTGCCTAACTTGAATTAATTAGCACATTTCAATGAGCTAAAACAATCAACGTTAATGTACCTATACCATATAAATCCTGATTAGAAGCAGCAGAGCACTTCCACACATGTAACAGCACCAACAAATACTGCTTCCATGTAGCCTCACATGAGCCCTTAGGCATTTGATAGGTAAGCCTCACCCTCTCCTGCTTCTGACTACAGGATTACATTGATGGTGCCATTGAGGGTGTGGAATCTAGTGTGGCATTGCGTGGCAATACCACGGTGTTGGGTGGCCTCAAACTCACCCAGGGTTCTCGGCCAGAGGGGCTGAGTGGCTCAAGGAACAAATGACTTGTACCAGGAAAGAATTGCCTTTTCAGTCCTTTCCGGGTTTTCTGGATCATAGTTGGGATCCTGGAGCCAGGAGATTTCTTAGAGCTCTGGGTGGGAGGAAATATCCATTCCTGGGTCCATGCTTTGATAACCAGCACCTAATTGTGTTTAGGGCCCCCACCTGGGAGACAGGAGAACTCCACCCAGGAGGATGCAGGTTTGTGAAGCCTATGGTGACGATTGGCACGTGATTGAGGTTGTCTGGGAGAACCAGGCAATGACCCTAAAGATTGAGGCCGGAGCAGCAGTACTGCAAGGGAAACAATTAAAAGACTGCGACACCGTGAGCGTATGGAACAACTCGATGATTGGTGAGCCAATATATATATTCTGCTGAAGACAAGCTATTGTATGTTGAGCTTCATTGAATATCTGCTGTTGAAATACCAATAAAGACTTTTCGCTCATGGAAAAACGCTGTGCGAGTGCACTGTGACCTCACCAACATCACACTTGGAACAGGAAAACTGTTTAATACAGACATTTTGCAAGGGTTGAAAGAGTGAGACTGGGCAAAAATAACACCAACAGTTGCAAAATGTTTGCTGTAAGCAGTGACATTCCTAGGGCAAGGTAGCAACATTCCACCCAACTTTAGGATGTTTCAGAAGTGCAGTTAAATGTTACATAGTGCTCAATTTTGGCTTGGCTTAAAGAACATTAAAGAAGGTTAAAAAAAAGTCTGAACCTAGTGACAGTATACACTAAACATATGGGGTGCATTTGCATATAGTTCAATCGATCCCTTTTTCCTGCTTGCGCAGCCAGCACTGTTCTTAGCAGCAATTCACAGCTGTCAAAATGACATCCAGGACTTGCTAAGTAATACAGGAGCTGGCTATTGCCCCTAATGTCAAAAACAGAGCTGTTGAACTGTGTTTGTAAACACTGTTCAGAAGTTTGATTCAGAAATACAAATTCATATTTTTTTTTTACTTTTTATTTGTACTGTTACATTTACTTTCTGCTTTTTAAAATTATTTAAACCATTCATATTTATTTATTTTTTAAATATGAATTAAAGAAACAAGTTTAAATTAAATATGAATTTTGTTCGCTGAAGATGTTCATTAACACCTGTAAGTCATTTGTAAAAAACTTTGTAATGCTTTGTGCCAGAAACTTAAAGTAGTATAAATTCAATAATGAATCCAGACCAAACAAATATACATTGCCCACCAAAATGTTTATTTAAATTGTTGCCCAAGCACTTACAGTCATCATGTTTCCAAACAGCTCCAAATCTCTCAGGATGACTTTCCTGAATTTTCTTTCTAGTACAAGATCACAAGGGACAGTGTAAACTCTCCAGCAGCATCCATCTACTAGCTTGGAGAAGGAGGATCGGGGAGAAAGGGAGTGTCTTGCCTTGCAGTGCCTGTGTGTTTGTGGAGACACACACAGCTTGGTGAGCACCCAGGCTCCATAGGATCCTGCAAGGGAAAAGAGCCTAACCCTAAAACAGGATATCAGGGCCACTGGTCAGTGGACCAGCTGATTCTGCAGGAAACTAGAATGTGGTTAGCATTTGAAGTGCCGTAATACATTTTGACTTTTATATCACTTTAATTATAGAATAACATGTACACTAAATACTAAAAAAAATTAAGTCAAAATCAATACAGACTAAAATTAGAAAACTGCTTTCTAAAGTTTTTTATTAGATATTTTTTGGATAATGATTGCAAAGAAAATGAAATTTGCAAAACAATATTGCCTAATAAGTCCTTGATTGTATTGAAAACAACAATATATGCATTACTTTGTTATCTTAAGTAATAAAAAAAAATATCACCAAAAATGTCACTGCTCTGTAAAGTCTATACATGTGCACAAGCTAAACTGGTTAATTACGGTACCAACAGGGTGGTCTGATGGACACACAACCTTCAGCAAGTGCAAGCTGCCCTTGGTTCTGCCACAGACACCGTTGGGCAAATTGATCTCGTGTCTGAGGGTGCCTGTATTTTTATGGTGCTGGTGTTATTCTTTAAAGCTAGGACTCTGAGCCAGGTGTCAGCATTGCAGTATTAGGAGCGCCACAGTTAAATAGTCCACTGACACCAATGACTCTAGCTCCTTCTGACTGGATAATGAAGGAGCATCACCACACAGATTTAAGTATCTATTTAACTACCTATATAAGTTAAAATGAACACCACTAAGATGGAGGTAACCAACATCCCTTTACACACGTCAGCCAACGAACAAATCCTAAACATTATCTTTTATCTGGCAATAAAAAGGTATTATATACTTGGAAACTTCCAAGAAATTTACCCTCTAAATTATCACCATTTGCTCACCAAACTGTCTAATGCTCCAAGGGCATGGAATATACTACCAATCAATACAAGTTTTTTTAAATCCCTCTAGTCTCTGTCCATAAATGGCCAGATTATTATGACCACCCCATCAGTACTTCGTTGGGCCACGAGATGACTTCGTTGGGCCACCTCGTGACTCCACGAGATGTTGAAAGGTGATGCGAGGAATCTGACACTGCACTGTTGCCCTTCTGTTGTCTTGTACCAGTCTTGCCAGTCTCCATTCTGCCCTAACATTGACTAGTCGCTGAGGGCCACAATTCGCACGTTCAGACCCAGATTTTCGGCTGACAGTCCAGTCTTTAAACACTTTAACAACAGCTGATCTTGAACATTTAATGAATTCTGCTGTTTTGCTGAAACTCGCTCCATGGCTCTGAGCGCCAACAATCATCCCACATTCATAGGCTGTTAAATCACATTGTTTACCCATATCTTCAGAAAAAAATCACTTCTACTGTCGTGGTAAACAACCTGCTTCCCTATTTATAATGGTCTGGCCCTCTAGCAACTTCAGCGTGCAATTATAGCTAATTTGCCTACAAACATCATAATAATCTGGCCACTCAGTGTATGTCCTAAACAAGCCTAAGCACAATGACAGTAAGGTGTTCCCTAACTTTGCAGCATATCATCAAACAGCACAGCCCTCTCTTATATTAGCAAGATAATACTGAAGACAAGTTCAGAGTCTCCCAGAAGACTAAGGTAAAGTTAAATTTGCTAACTAACTTGCCTAGCATAGATACATTCCAAGATAATCATTTGCCATTTGTAAATCACTTTGGGAAATGTAAATGCATTATAGTTGTTCCAGTTTATCCTCTAGTCCAAACCCTCTGATCCTAAATTAAATTCATAATTTATGAAGAGTCAAGCTGTGTCAGTGACAACTTAAATGTTACAGTAGCAGTAAAATCTTCCAATTGGTTATCATACAGAGTGTGCATTTCTGTATATTCCTTTTCTGTTTTGCCCTCTAAAATGAGAGGTTTAGAATGATAATGTATGAGTACAGGTCTATAGAAGAGACCATGACATCAGTTGCAGCATAAAATTTTCTTCTGAGGTCTAGAACAAAGTTTTTATATTCAGCTGCAAAGTATCTGCAGGAGACCAGATACTTTAAAGTTGGTTTATGTGCCTATTTTGCACTAAATCGCTCCCTTCAACCTAGAAATATTGGTGAATTTACCAATGGAGGGCACCTTCTTTCATATGTTGGAGCTGCTATACCCTAAAGCTTCCTGGGATAAAATATTGTCCATTATTGTGTTAGCAACAGGAGATATGCAGTTTCTTATTCACTGCTTTACACCCCCTGATCCTTTTCCCATCATAGAAAGAGTTAACATACTTAATTGCATATTGATGATGGAGGAACTGGTAGAGGCCTCCAACAGATCCAAACGTTTCCTCAAATATAGTCCAATTGGCTTGGCTTGGTGTTCCATTTTTCTGATTGGATGCTGCTCAGATTGTCCTTTTTTCAGTGGATATTCACACAATAGTCTTTATAGTTTTTTTTAAACCGCAGAGTATCTGTAAGGTTACAGGTTCTAAATAGTACTATGGATACACATATACACAGCACTGCTTATTTCTTTAGTTCTTGTCCTCCTATCTTCTCCTTTTCATTCTCACTGTTTAAATGTTCTTTCCTCAGTGATTATGGTGAGAATCTCAATTTCAAGTTCACTGCATTGTTTTTTAAAATAAATCTAAACCCAACCACTATTTAACATGTTAATATCATTCCAAAAGTTGTTTAGTATTTTTAAATATACAGCTTTAATTAAGAAAATGTCTAGTGATCGTGTCATAAAAGGTCTTTGTAGAAGCATATGGGGATGGAAACACCCCAAATATTCTCCTGCATTGCCACCTTGTTACATGCTCCCTTGTTTGAGACAAAAAGAGGCCTTGCTGATAAAAACTCCAGAGATGTGCAGTCCAGAGCAGTGATGTACAGCCAATGAATGAGTGCATAAAGAAGGAAGGAAGTAGCATAGGAAGTAGATGAAAGAGGCTGGAAGAGATCAGCAGCATTGAGATGCAAACTAAGATAAAAAACGTGAAAACAAGTATTTTATCAAGAAAACAAACATGGCAATTGTTTATGACTCACTGGGGTGGACAAGTTAATATGGAATTCAGGGAGCCAATCTGTCTAATCCAGGAGCCAGCAGATTTTTGTTTAGGAGCCAGCTCCATTGACAACAAGAGGAAAACACAAAAATTCAATTTTTAAGGAGCATCGATTACAAGTACAGCTCTTACATTGGGTGTGATTTACTAAATGAGTAAAGTGTTTTCCCTTTGAAGGATAATTTGCAAAAAATACCTAATTATATGCAAGGACAATTTTAAAAAATCCCATTTTGCTTTCACATGATTGGATGATTGAAGTCAGCACAGCTTTCCTACATTCACTAAGCTAAGTGAACATTTCCTTGCAATGTGAACATGCTCTGCTTCTTTAGTAAATCAACACCACTGTATCTTTTCTTGGCGTTTCATGTCTGTTTCTCTTTATTATGACAAATACTTTGAGTAAAAAAATACATTTATACATGAATATGCAGAAAAATAGGATTCATGCTTTAAGAAATATATGTCAAATATCCTAAAGATGTCATACAATTCTTGTTATGTTGAAAGGAATTTATACTTTTTTTGTATTTACCTTCATACTGGGGTCTACAATTTTTTACATTTTTGTACGCCCTGTGCTAAGATATAATAGGTGCAATGGGTAACAGGATCCCTTTACCAGTAAATGAGGCAGAGGGCTGACAATATAACTCACAAGATCTTCTCCTGAAGGCGACACAGGTTTAAAACAGAAGGTCACCTCCAATTAAAAACACATGCCCAAACAGTACCACAAAAACAAAATGGTATTAATAAAGCAGAGGGCTTCCAGATATACTTGAAATATGCTTAAATGTGCTAGGCTGCTTATCTCTTTGGAGGAAGGACAGACTTTTTTAATTGAATAAAAAAACATAAAATTAACCAAAATAAAACAAAAAGTTCCGCAGTTCTCCTGGTTCATAGGACAAGCAATGCCAGATGCAAGAGGTACTGGTTGTATTGATCAAAATCAGCAGTAATGTTAAACACCTAACCTTTTTTTAAATAGTGATAAAATGTAATGCATTATGTGCTAATATTAGAAATATTTTGGCCTAAAAAAGGGGAATAACTAGATATGTGCACCAGCAAAAAAATTGTTTTGTTTTGATTTGGATTTTGCGTTATTTCGTTTTTTGGGATTCGGGTCCGAAAGTCAATTCGTTTCGGAATGCAGATTTGGACGAAATACGTTAGCGGTAGTCTGTACGAAATTTTGTTTCCATTTAGTTTCGTTTACGTTTTGTTCGTTGCAGCAAAGTGACATTTAAGAGGAGGAAAAAAGTTTTTCTTTTCTCAAATGTCACTGCTGCAACGAAATTTCGCCAAACGAAATTTCCTACAGACTACTGCTAACGAATTTTGGAATCGGAAATTCGAATTTGTTTGCATTCATGATATCTGTAATTCGGAATTCGGATTCATCCAAATCTCCGAAATTTCGTCCGAGTTTCGATTCGGAACGAAACGAATCGCACATGTCTAGGAATCATCACACAATGATGGATAACAGAATACCACTTGATTTGGTAGTAAATATATGATGTTTTTACTGAATCAATTGTATTAAATGTTTTCAGAAGCAAGAAAAATAGAATCCATTAAGGGCTTCAGATGTAATGTGTTGATTACATAAATATTATGAGGTGAGGGTATGATGTTATGAATGATCAAAGCTTACTGCTGTGATCCCTATATTAGATCAGTACTGAGTAACTCATACTAAAAAGCATTAAGTCTCACCTTAAGACACAGGTGTAGAATCCACTGTCTTGTACCTCAGCTGAATGGATCCACAATGAGTCATCATCTTTGCTCATTCTAGCCACTGAAAATAAAATAGGTTCTTCCAAGTCTCCTTTGGTTTTGTACCACATAAGCCTGAGTCCAGCACTCTGAGCCATTGTGTAATTAGTTCTGATATAACTGTAAAAGAGGGCACATTTTACTCGGATAGGTTCTCCTGCCAACGACATGTAGGTGTTGAGATCGACTGACCAGTCAATGCAGCCGTCCGCTGAAAGAAGAAGAGAAGACATTTTTTAAATGCTTATAAGCGTTACAAAAGCCAGATCATTTAAATGACTGATTAAACTTGTGGTAGATTTGATAGATGTTGTACTTGCCAAATTAATGTAAAAATGTCTTAAAGAAGAAATAAACCCTAAATAAATGGCATTTAGTTTTCTAAATTACATCATAAATAACTGCCACTTTAAAAAAAAAACTTGTTTAACCTTTTTTTTTACATTTGGTGAGTCTCAGTGCTGGTGATCTCCTATGGTCTCCTTGCAGCTACTTTCTGTCTATATCAGGGGTGGGGAACCTCCAGCCCTCCAGCTGTGGTGAAACTACAAATCCCATGAGGCATTGCAAGATTCTCACAGGCATTACTCCCAGAGACAGATGCATCATGGCATTTTTTGTTTCACCACAGCTGCAGGGCCAGAGGTTCCCCACCCCTGGTCTACATGGATGCACTCCAGCACTGGTTGCACATATGTTTTCAAGATGGGCTTTCTGATGGTGATGGCAGTGAACCATGCCTGAGTAATGTGTGCAGACATGTACACATCTTGCCTTCACCAAAAGCCTGTGTTCCAAGGTAACAATGCAGGAGCACACTTAGAAGACATAAACAGAGTGTGGTTACCCTATAACAAGAAGTGTCAGAAGTAGGACCTTCTATCAACAAGTGTTATTTTAATAAAATCTGCAAATTTAATGTTATACAAACAGTATATTAAAGTATAAATATTAGCGGAACAACAAATGTATCTAAACCAGGGGTGTCCTTGGTCATCAAGATCATATGGTAAGTCAACTGGCATTTAAACCCTGCCATCATAAAGAGACTGCTTAACAAGTTGGCTGTCAGCAAGCATAAAATACAATTCATGGCTTGAGTTCACTTTATAACCTGAGGATCTGCACGGTTTATATTCAGCAATTTAAAGAAATGAATTAATGAACAGTGCTGGGCAGAAAGTACTTAATCCATTAGGAAATTACTGGCTCATCAGAGCACACATTTTAAATGCTTTGCAAAAAACTTCCTCAACTAAGAAAGGCAGAAGGACATGTTCACCACAAAGCAGACCATGATTTGTAAAATGAAGCAATATCTATGGGGAAGAAAAAAAAAAGGGTACATATTGGGTTCACACCATTATCATGTCTGTTCCATAATTTAAAAATGGTCAAAAAGCTTTTAAAATGAATTGGCTTTTGTTATGCAAAGTCTTCTACATCTTGCCTACAGCAACTAAACAAAATTAAAGCTGAACTCAAGGCAGAAATCACCAATTATTTCAGTAATGTCTTTACTTTTTTTCTTTTTTTTATCCTTTATTAACAGATATACAATGAAATTGCTACAATTCAGCAAAAGGCACTGTGGCAGTGTAAGCCAATGCCATGATGTAATTTGGAAACACAGTCCCCAAGTACACTCAGTTAGAGGGGCTGAGAGGTTCCATCATGTGAATACCTTGGCAGAGGAGGAACTGGCTTTTCAGTTCCTTCCTGGTTTTCTGGACTATAGTGGGATGGAATCTCTAGTCCCGGGGCCAGGTGTTGCTAATGACCAGTCTGGGCTGATCCGGTGTCTGAGAGCAGCCTCATTGAGAAGCCAGCCCAGAGCTCAGAGTTGCAGTTGTGTTTGTTCAGGAAGCACACATACACAGGCAGACTAAGGTACGTGCTGAACGCACGTGGAACAGTCGGGGGAGGCTGGGAGAGGTCAGGAAGGTCGGTGACCCAAGGGACCTGTTGGACGCACTTCGGGGAGATCAGTGTGAGTGGCCACGAGGGGAGAGGTCAGAAAGTTTGGTGACCCAAGGGACCTGTTGGACACCGCTGAGAGGGTCCGTGATCCACTGCGGTGAGAGCAGTGTAAGTATCACACAGAGGTGTGCTGAGAGGCTTAGAGCTGAGGAAAGCTACTAAGGACTGTATATGCTACAAGAACTGTATATGACCTTTATGTGAACAAAAGATTGCCTTTATGTTGCTGCTGGAAGCTGTCTTGTGCAACAGGGGAAGTCTACCGTGTTGATGAAAACAGACCTTTTGTGTTTGCCCTTAAAAAAAGCTGTGTTTTACTTGCATTTCCTGGCTACAGTGGAGTGTCCTTGTTACAGCACTCACAAGAGTAAAAATAGTTGCAGAAATAAATCACATAAGTGGGGTACACAAATAACAATCACAAAGCAAAAATCCACAGAAATAAAACACCAACCCTAAGAAAGTAGGGACGAAACAATAAGAAGAGATGCCTACGTGGTATGTACGCAATATATAACTAGAACCAACAGGATTTGTGGTGAAACGTAAAACTCAATCATTAAAGTAACGCACATTAAGAAAGAAAGGAAGGAATCACAGTAGAGAAAGAAAGCTATGAGAACATGAAGGGAAGAAGGGTGAAAATAAATACAAAACAAGAAAATTAACAAGGGGGAAACACAGTGGGAGAACAAAAGAACATAAGAGAAGAAAGGGATGAAAGAAAAGGGCTCTCGGTCACCTGACCAGCCATCCACAGAAATCTAGAGGCAGGGGTTACCAAACTAAAATTACCTACCCGACTCAAGCTCAACTCAAACCACCCACCAAGAATAGCATATCACCAAGTAAGCTCCGAGGCCATAATCAGCAAATGGGGTTCAGTGGTAGTATAATGCAACCACGGTCTCCAAGCAGTACGTAACTGCTCCTCCGAATGGTGGCTGTAGTGGCTGTAAGATCTTCCATTAGATAAATCTCATAAACCTTAGAGAACCATAATCGCAAAGCAGGAGCAAGGGACGACTTCCATAGCAAGGGGATACATTGTAACAGTCTTACCTGTCCCTCGGTTCCGGCACGGCTCGGAGCTCCGCTGGACACTTGGTGATGCCAGACCAGAGGTCACGAGACTCCTCCCTCTCTCCCTGCTTAAGCTGGCGGGTGCACTTGCCTGGCGTTCGTGCAAGTGTGTAGACGCCAGACAAGTTCCCCCGTCGGTCTCCACAGACTCCCCACACCTATTGGGCCGGTCAGATCCCCATCTCCTCTCCTGCCATACATCCTGTGTGCACAGGACCTTCCACCATTTACAGCTGACAGGACACTCTGCAGCCCGAGTCTGATACCCTAATTAATCAATCTGTTTCTATATTGCTACGCTGGTTTGCTACCAGCATACTATTATTTCTGCAGCTGTGATCTACACCCAGGTAAACCAGTAGGGGGCCCTGAGCGGTTACATACATGCCCTTGCGGCTTTAAGCAGCAGTAATGTATTCTTAAAAAAATAAATATTTAATTATATACTCTACAACTACCAAAATGTCCTTGCTCTGCCTTGATATCAGCCTACCAATAACCTTTGGCACATTTGAAGCCATTTAGACTCTACTGCATTGCATAGTGCTGTTATGCTTCTCTTTTGAACATGCTTACAGGGGGGTAGGGGCAGAGGGATGTCTTCATCAATGTGCTGCTGCTTGTCACTATCCGACCACCGACATGGCTGTGCTGTGTAGCTGATGTACTGCATCACAGGAATAGCTAGACAGACCTTAAAAATGTTTCAGAAGAGAAGACATCAAATATAGGTATTTCAATTGTGTATTTATGTGTGTGTCTGGATAGTTTTAGGGATTTTAGTCAGGATTTCACTGTAGTCTGCACCTGCTTGGTATATTCACCATTTGTCCTGGTGACCAATGTCACTGAGCAGAAAGTGATAGGAAAAGTGTTTGTAGCGTGTTTAATGGACAGAACATGGGCTGTATCTAAAGATCATACATGCATAATGAACTAATTTCACAAAGGTTCCACCCACATTTTTATAAAGTTAAAACTAGAAAATAACACTTTAAGCTCAATGCTGTCTGCTTCTTCAGAACACTCACAGGCTTAAACTCAAAACTCACACTCAAAGACCACTAATTATGTATCTGTAGAGGAAGAGGATATTTCTGCAATGTTACTTGAGTTACACAGAAACGTACGATTCCTCAGAACATTCCGTGACCCAGTTTCCCGATTGCTTCTCCCACTAGATTTACCCATATGTGTTAAAAGATGGCCAGAAATTTTAAATAGTAACCAAATCCATTTATTTATTTATTTATTTTTGTTTCTTGACCCCTCTTTACCTGCTGCTAAAGCACTGCCCCACCACAGCCTTGTAGCTAATCTGAACCTGCAGACAGGCACACATCTTTCTGCATCCAACTATCTGAAAACTTTAAATACTCATGCATTATAGCCCTTGTCAAGCAAGGAAGACAAAACTATGTATAGCCTTTTTTTTTTGTTTGGACAGAGTAGTTTTGGACCAGGTTATACACACCTACTGGCATGTTTTACAATGTAACCCAATTTGCAGGGATCACAGGTGATGTAATTCACCAAAAATAGTCACAGCCATATTTAGTCAATGTCACACAGACATTTAGCTTTCACCTGGGAAGCTCTCATTTGCCATGGGAGCATGCCAGAAGAAGATTATCATAGCATGGGTCATTGTGTCTGCAGAGCATAATTTGTGATTACCATTAGATCTAAATCAATGGATGATGCGATTGACATTGGATAAATTGTGAGACATTTTTTGTTATGAAAAATGTTTTCATGGTGTCAGGTTTTTTTTGTGAATATTCATTCATGTAGGGGTAGGGCCATATAACTGGGGTCCCACTTATCTTAAAAGGGCCCTTCATATTTTGATAAGTCCCCCTGCAGACCCCCACATCCACGGGGCAGGGACGTGGAAATGAGGCCCTTGTCCCCATCAAGATATGAAGAGAGAGGTTTGTTTCACTCCTTACCGGACAGCCCTGAATATGGGGAAGGGTGCTTGGAATGACCGCGGATGGCCCCGCCAGTTGCAGATACACTGTGTCACTGCTATGCCTTCATCAGGCATAGCAGTGACACTGCTATGCCTGATGAAGGGACCCTGTGTGGTCCCGAAAGCGCTTGTGTATTTGACATAAGTTCTGAATAAATCTACGCTTGATTATCCTTGAAGGAGTCTGGTGT
This sequence comes from Nanorana parkeri, assembly GCF_000935625.1. Taxonomy (NCBI): domain Eukaryota; kingdom Metazoa; phylum Chordata; class Amphibia; order Anura; family Dicroglossidae; genus Nanorana; species Nanorana parkeri. The sequence goes on along the minus strand of NW_017306610.1, from coordinate 83,590 downwards.
GCTGGTGACATTTCTATATTACCTTGTCCCCATCAACGCGCTCACCTCCCCCCCATTGTGCAAGTCATGTGATCTGGTATGGTTCAGGAGCACACTCGCTGTCCTCTTATCCAGGCCATCAAGGCCACATGCCTAAATGAGGGTCCAGAGTGGATCTTAGGGAGGGCCCAATACGTTTTTTTTTTAGATAAAGGTACACTACACATCTTTTGTAAATGTGTACAGTCACTTTGAAGGCACAATAGTTTTTTTTTCCCCTGCTAAATGTCAATTTTCAGATGTACACACATTACAGATGCACAAGTTCACACACTGGTTTAAGGCATTCACCAAGGATTTAGGCATTTATTAAAAGGAATTGTGTATTATTATTGTTGCCTTTAAGCCCCATTAACCCCTTCGTGACGGGAGACGTACAGTGTACGTCTTGTCACTTTGTGCCTATATGACTGGCCACGTACACTGTACGTGACGAGTTATATCAGGCTTTGTAATGCCGGTATTTGCTGATTCTCAGCATTTAACATCATTCATTAATGTCTCAGTATTGAGGCATTAATTAATGAAATAATTAAGCTTTTTGTAAAAGCTTCTTCCTTTCATTAATGAAAGAATGAAGCCGTTACATGCAAATAGAGGACCGCAATTTGCGATCCCGTATTTGACAGCTCAAAATAGCAGAGAGGCAGCAGTGACTCACCTCACCTCTCTGCTATTTGTTTTGACAGCTCGAGAGCCCGATGTTTAGATACATTTCACTGAAAGGATACAATGTATCTCTTTTAGTGAAATGTATCATTTCTGATCGTCTAGGCACGATCAAAGAGCTTTTAGTGAGATCTGAATCTGACTAAAGTCAGGATCAGTCTCTAAGGTTATTATTAGCTGTTCCTAAGTTTGGATCAGCCTAATAGCCAAAAATAAAATAAAAAAGTTAATTTATCAAGCTGTCATAGTGATTGCTTGATATAAACTGACAAGAAAAAAAAAAGTTTTTTTATTTTATTTTTATTTTTTTTACAAAGTGTAAAAAAATTAAAATAAAGTGTAAAACAAAATTAGGAAAATATAAATTATATATAAATATATTTTTTATACTATAATTAATATAAAAAATTTCTAAAAAAAAAAAATAATAATCAAAACTTGTGAAAAAAGTGTTTTCTTCTAGTTTTTTTCCTCATTTTTTTTATTTTATTCAAACTAAGTGAGGGGTTAGGTACACATATGTGATATAATTATATAGCCCTATCTGTCCTCTAAAAAACAATATATAATATGTGTGGGTACATTTAGTAAGAAAGTATATTACTGATGTGGAAGAATCACACAGCAAAAATGTAAAAAATGTGTCAGTCATTTATGAACAGAACCTGAAAACTAGCTCAGTCATGAAGGGGTTAAAAGACCCCCACTCCCCGTGGAACTGTATTTTTTTAAACACTGGTATTTTGCATTGGTACCCATGTCCCCATGGTATTGCCCATGCCATCTTTCTGTTAAAAAATCTTGCAAATTGCCCTAGAAAAAAGCTAGAAACAATAGCAAGATTCAACACCTAGAGACTTCAATGGGGTCCAGGATCTATGTTTGGGGTTTGCGTATTTCATGAATGAACATCCAGCAAACCAAACTTTCCTTAGTTTGCTCACCACGAGGATCCAGACAGCAAAATAACTTGAGAGAGGGTTCAATCTACCCCCACTCTATCCAAAAAAACTAAAAAAAAGTTTTAGCTACACTTGTGTCATAAGGGATCTGACAGTGGTTACTTTATCCATTGTAAGTAATCTTTTAAGACCAAAGTCCAGTTTCGAATAGAGGGGAGAAGGGTTACAGCTTGTGCCGAGGTGTTATTACTGTCTGCTTCCAATTGAGAGAGCTCCCCTTACTTCAAGGCTTTTGGACAGATGTCAAGACAGAATAGGAAGTGAAGAGAAATCTCTTCAAAGGGGAAACAAATGGCAACAAACATTTATTTTTTCAGGGCTATTGCCTTTGCCAGGTTTTTACTGCTGCCTGTGTCCCTATTGGGAACATTTCCCTTCTCCTGATGATGATGATTGGTGATGGTTGTTAGACAGCATAGGAAGTAATAGAAAATCTCCTTGATGGGAACAGATCCCCATATTTCTGCTATGTGCAAAACTGAAGAACATTTTTTTGCAAGGGTTAAGTGTTAAAGAAGCTGCAGCATTTTAGCAGTCTTTTCAGTCATGTAAGGTATCTCCACATTAGTAGTAAATATTGTTTTTAATTGATAACTCTTTTAGGGATGGATCTAGCCTAAAAAAATATTCCATATAACCAGGCACACAAAGTACAATTTAAGCTGATCAAACAAGGCATGCATTGGAAGTCATTGATGACCCTTAAAGTAAGCTGAATGTTTGCCCAGGCTAAAAATCTGGCATTTGCGAGAATGCTTAAGTATTGGCAAACAAGTATTCACCATGATATGTTAGTACTAACTGGGGGAACCCTTTTGCCTTGTCATTTCAGCATGAGGCTCCCAAGGCCAGATGGTGTAGAGAATAATCATCTCCTCTTAGTTCATGCTGATTATAACAGACTATGGTGACTTCTCCTGTGCCATGGTCTTCTGGGCCAGAATGTCACAGCTATGCAGATGTTGGTGCTGGCAACTCCTCTTTTGGATTTGCAATCATTGTTGCTATACATAATTTGCCAAATGATTGATATTTTACACAAATGACATCTATTGTTTTATATGCCACATCTGTCTCTTCAATCTCCGGCCAGGCCAGTGCTGAATGATTTGCCACTCCAAAATGAAAGCTTCTGTTCACTCAAGCAGCTTACCACTGGAAGAATCCCTATAGAACTAATGTTTTCCTCTACCATCAACTAAAATGCAGTGCTAAAAAACTGGGAAACATACCAAGGGTAATTATGATTGATGGTGTCCACTGCAAACCACATTCCAAATTAATATTTCTAAATTATAGAATAGACTGGAAAGCACAAATATTTTTACCTACAATGTAAGCTAGTTAAATCTGGTTTTGAGTGGAAATAATGTCACAATATAAATAGCAAAGCAACATAATAAAGACAATATTTGTCTTCTGCCTGACAGCAGTATGCCATGATTAGCATATTCACATAATATCCCAAGGAAAGAAAAGGGCATGAGCCATAATGATATTAGTATAAGCAGCTGGCACACAATTAATATTATTTTGCTATCATAAAAATACATGGCATATTGTTGCTGCTACATCATTTTCTTGGTGTTGAACAGCACAAGCAGCGTACATCAGACCTAATGACCAACAAAAGAGAAAACTAAAACTGTCATGTGCAATTAATCAACACATGAAAAAAATACCTTGTCAAGTGCAATGCATGATATCCATGGCAAAATAAATAAATATCTAATAATAATTCACTAGAGAAATAAAACACGAAAAAAAAAAAGAAAATGAAATACTGTCATTCTCCTGTAATGTGGTTAGTAAGTCGTATCAATGCAAATATTTCTCTGGTCATGTCTATTTTTTTCAGTTATTGTTTTAATTAAAAGTAGGGCTGTTACTGATTAAAATTTTCATGTTTGATTAATCGAAATTTTTTTAATCGATTAATTTTGATTAATTATAACCCACATACAGATCCAACTACATTGGCCTATACACATACAGCACAGCAATTAAGTAATACAATGAACTAGGATCACACTAATCCAGCACGTTATTAATCTCACGTGCCCCACTCAATATGGCCGCCGCTTGAGTGGGGCAACTCAGAATAATAATGTGCTGGATTAGTGTGATCCTAGTTCATTTTATTACTTCATTGCTGTGCTTTATGTGTATAGGTCAATGCCTTGGCTGGCGCTCGTGCAGAACAAGTTTATTGGGCAAACTTCTTAGTTGTAACGAAACGGGAAGTCAGGCGGTCGCAGAACTTGATAAGTGTCGACAGATCACCAGCCCAAGTGGCTCCGTCAGCTAACGAAGGGAAGGGGGGAGGAGTCCGGTGATGTCACGGACATCAACGTCACCGGACTCCTCCCCCTTCCGTTCGTTAGCCGACGGAGCCACTT
>NW_017306610.1:45839-79018 GCF_000935625.1 Nanorana parkeri | reverse complement strand
CGTCACCGGACTCCCCCCCCTTCCGTTCGTTAGCCGACGGAGCCACTTGGGAAGGGGGGAGGAGTCCGGTGATGTCGATGTCCGTGGCGTCACCGGATCTCCGATGGGGCTCCCGGAAGACACGGAAGCCGGCAGAGAGGTGAGTGTTTTCATTATTGATCAAAAGAATTTTAATCGATCAAAAATGTTAACGATTAATTTCCAGATTTCCTAATTAAAAGGTATGCCCACATTAAATAGTTTTTGAAAATAAAAAATAAATAAAACAAATGATATACATCACAGTAAAATGTATGATTATACAGTACACGTCAATATACAGCTTATCCCACTCAGGGTAACAAACACTGCCAACCCCTGCTTACAGTCTCCCTATGGGCATATACACATTTCCATAAACATTGTCAAAAAATATGCTCATGTAAATTCTGTCCACAGTACTGTTTCTACATGGTTGGCATTATAGGGTAAGGAACGGAGGTGAGAATGTCCATTACATCAATATTAGGTGCTAGCTTAGATGTTATCCTGATAAAGAGAGGTGGTTCACCTAAATATTTATAGAAAACTATGCTACTGCATCAATTTAATACATGCTGGATACTTTTTTTGTGAATTAAAGAAGGGTCGGTTTAGAAAAAGGTTTCCCTTCACACCATGTCAAACAGGCAGTAAAAGGAAACCTTTACAATGAAGGGGAATTCCTCAGTTAGATTGTTTTAACAAGAACAGGTGTCTCCATTAAAAGATTTACCCTTAACCCTTGTTTCGATGACAACCGTAATATTTGGGCTTCCCATCATTTTCTGCCTTGGTGAAAACAGTCACCAGGATAAATAAAGAAGGTGAATCTGCCCAGTGGGGACACATGCAACAATAAAGAAAAAAACTTGCCTGGGGTTCTAATCCTTACCTACACTATCTGGGGAAAAAAAGGTTTTAGCTATGCATACACTTTAAGCAGGTTTGACGTAATCTGATACCACTGCCTTCTTATGGGTAAACCACTAAACCACGTCATTCAAGCAAATTCTGTGCCATAGAAGACATCCACAACAGGAATTTGATCTAAAGATTTGGCTAGCTAATCTATCATTTTAAACTTGCTCAATCTAAATAAATAAATAAAAAAAATAACTAAATAAATACATATGTCATAACAATATTGATTTGAAAAGATAAGGCAGTGTAGTAGACCTTTAAAATCAAAGAAATGGCCATAGTGCAAATTAGGGATGCACCGATACCACTTTAAGGCCGAGTACCGATACCTTTTTTTCCACTAGGAGGATACAAGCCTTAGTTAGCAATATCTACATAGCTTTTTTCTTTTTTTTAAATAATATATGCCGGAAAACAGCATTTTTGTGCCCAGCCCCATGAGGTGCGGCAGTACTAACCTGCTGTGTCGTCTTCTCTGTCTGCTTCAGCCACTCTGTGTCACAGCCTAGTCATCTGCTCCATTCTGACCTCTTCTCCCACTGATTAGCCGATTGGATGATGACAGGCTTCCTCACCAGTCAATCCTGACTGGTGAGGAAGCCTGTCAATCGGCCAATCAGCGGGAGAAGAGGTCAGAATGGAGCAGATGACTGAGGACTTGGAGGAGGAGTTTGCGGCCATCTTGCTTCATTGAAGACGCGATGGAGGCCCTGTGTGCGGCGGATTCGGGTCCCTGAAGATGGCGGACGCGGCACAGGTGCTAGTTTTTTGTATCGGAGTATTTGCACAAGTACTCATGTAAATACTCAGTATCGCCGCCGATACCGATGCTTGTATTGGTATCGGTGCATCCCTAGTGCAAATGATAACCAATGACAACTAAAGGATGAAATAACAGGAATTGGGAACACTGGAAGACAATCTCTTGCATGGGTGGAAAGCATCTTCCTGAGATTTCATGAAGAATAACCATCATAGGCTAAGTCTAATAGACATTACAATATCGTGTGTATGTATCTATCCTTCGCTTGAATTGGCAATATACCAAGGATGTAGTTTCTTAAATTGAGGTGGAATTGTCCATGTACTGAAGATAAAAGGTTGAATAATAGGTTGGACTTGATGGACTAATGTCTTTATTCAACCTCAAATACTATGTAACTATGTAAAATGAACTCCCATATGGAAAAAGTGATATATTCCCATAATGGATATTATGAATATAATATAATGGTAAAATATTCTGGAAATGTATGCACAGATGGAAAGTGTAGCAGAAGTGGACTAAACATTAATATTTAAAAATTATGACAGTAGGGGAAAAAATATTATGAGAAGAAATCTCCTGTCCCTTTTTTACACAATTTAGTGCTTGACACAGAGAAGTTAAATGAATTTTGGATAGCTACTAACTAGTTTTGAAGAATAAAACATTGGGTTCAGTTGCTCCTGTTACATAAAGCCAAACTCTGGGAAAAATATAAATTAAACACCACACTGGGTGTGTAAATTATCATTAAAAAGATGTATGTTATGTGTGGAGGACTGCTGCAAAGCATAACAATTTTACCCTGCAGCATGCTAGTTGCTACATACAACACTTGGCACCTGTGTGCTGTGAAGTCAATCAGTATGGGGCTCCAGTCACATCCTCACCCCTCCTTCCTAACTGCCCATTCTCAAAATGCCTTGTATTTTTCTCAAATGATACAAGGTGTTCTGTGATTGGAGAAGAATTATGTCACACCCTGCCTCCTTCTCTCCTCCTCCTATCACAGAATGCCTTGTACCCTTTCAGAAAATTACAAGGCATTTTGTGAATGGGCATTTAGTGAGGAGAGATGGGGATGTGACTGGAGTCCTTCACTGCACTTTAAAATATTGGTGGGTATATAAAGCTTTTCTCCATGCAGGAAGTGCAGAGATAATATAATTATGAAATATACAAATAAATGATACCTTTACTTTCAGAGAGAGTTCATTAACATTCATTGATCTTTGTAAAGAAAAAAAATAATAAAAAAAGATCTGCTTTACCAGCTATAGTTGGCTCTACTTTTGCTTCATTACCTATCACGCCTTAGCACATGAACAAGATTTAATTTCACTTCCTATCTCCAAGACATTGCAAAAAGTGAAGGGAAATCTCCCCAAAAAGAGGGTGATCATGTGCTCCATGTTCTGATGACAGCTGTAAGATTTTGGATTTCTTCTTAATCCCCATCCCAAGAAAGGGTCTAACCCTTGCCCAGTTTAAAACTAGAAGAAAAAAATCTGGAGCTTCACTGTAGGCTGTCATGCACAACATTTCTGGTTTAGTAATTACTGACCAAGGTATCCAAATGGCACATTGTGTAAAGGAAATGTTATCAACATTTCCTAAATAACAGGCATTCCATTTGAGAATGAGGATCCAGCCAGATAGCATAAATGAGCTTGGTTCTGTGAGTAGCTCTGATTACCTTATTAAAGTGCATATTATATTCAACAAACACATTGTAAGTGAACGGGCTTAACATGTTACTTTGTTTTCTTTGACCTTGATTGGAGAAGGTTGATTTATAATTCATATGTCCTTTAGGCTACAGGAAGGTAGAGATCTTTGATAAAAAGACTCTGTATCCTGATCTCATTCATCAACCTTTATAATGACCTTGGGGGCCAAAGAGGTATGATTTTTTTTCTTAAACTTTCTAACATAAATAAATATAGCTGTGTCAAGCAGAAACCAAAATTCACAAGAAACCCAGGAGAAAGTGTTTGCTGACTTATACACTGTTGATTTTCAAGACAATAATAAATAAATGTATAGTAGGTGATAAGATTGTGATGCCAGAGCCCAATGCAATACAATACTTAAGTATGGATGTCCTCTTGGCATCCTTTTAGCAAATAGTTGTTTAGATGACAGCTGCTCATATAATAGTTATGTGTTTAAGTAAAATAGATGTTTTTAGTCTTCTAGATGTATGACAAATATAAAGTACTAAATAATTCTCAGTACACCTCTAGTTCTTCCTTGAAAAATTGAATACTTGCCTCCTGCATTTAAAAGAAATTTATAGTATTTTCAACGGGTTTTCTTTTAAACATACCAAAGCTTGGCTTACTATACATCATTTTTTTAATATGTGCAAATGTTTTTTTGTTTAAACTTTCTTTTGTATATTTTGTAATTACATATATAAAGGGGTCAGACACAATTACTCAGTATATATGCAATGCAACACTGATCCTTCTTACAATGTAAATTGTCAGACGACTAACTAAAAATAATACATACAATGTGTGGTGCAGGGGTTTAAAGTCAATATAGATTATGTTGCAGTGCACATTTCTTTTCAACGAGCTCTTATATCTGGAGGCCACCATCCATGTCACGATCTCCTCTCAATACACAGGTTCCATAGGAGCATTGTTCACACAGCCAATAGATTAAAGAGTATCGTCTACGGGTTCCAGAATTTCTCAATAGGAAGCGCGTCTTGATATAAAGACACATTTATGTCACTGATAAATGTGCCCCACAGATTTCAAAAAGTGTAAATAGTTATATGATTTTGTATATGCCTAAAGAAATGGTACATATAATGCTTTCCTTTTTAGTTATATATAGTCCTATAATCCTCTCTCTTCATTCTACCTATTCATTCTCTCTCACAATTTTCTATCTTCCCCTTAACAAGATTATGTCCCATTCTCAATCAACCCAAAGTGAGACAGTGGTCATCTCCCCAAGTACTTAAAGTGACATTAAACCCTCAGATTTTTTAACATAAAACAATACTGTAATGTGTGCCTTACTGTAATCCATGATTGTTTCCCTTCTCTTTGCTGCTCTTCCGTTTAAATCTGTATCCGTTCTCATGCTGGGCAGAACTTTTATTTTGCAGCAGACTGCCTTGTCTCTGGAATGGCTACATGGTGTCTGTGTGTTGGTTTGAAACCTGAGCCAGCACTACAGGAAGAGGCAACCAGCTCCAAAGGGAAGTTCTCCCCAAGCATGAGAAGACATGAGGATTTAAAAGGAAGAGCAGCAAAGAGAAGGGAAACAACCATGGGTTGCAGTAAGGTACACATTACAGTATTGGTTTATGTTAAAAAATCTGAGGGTTTAATGTCACTTTAACTAGCAGGCGGTATATAAAGCAGGTACCTAAATGTGTCCGTTTACATATCCTGTAAAGCTCCCTGGGAGCCCCAAAACCCAGTACACTCTAACATGTATATCTTGACCAGTCTCTATGGTCAGTGAGGCTGTCCATCGTGGTTAAGGGACAATAATGAGGTGCAGGCCACCATTTCCATCATAACAGCTTTTAGCTGTTGGTGAGCTTTCCCAAGTTATGCCAGTATGCATGTAGTGGTCCCTTTCTTTTATTAGAGACTCCTGGCTTAACTCTATTCACGACATCAGGTTTAACTTCTAACAAGAATATTTGCTCCTATCCTACTATGAGCATACAAAACAACCCCACAGAAACTACATACCTATATTATAAGATGCAGGTACATTTTCACAAAGCATTTTTTTACATTTGATTTATACAAACTTGTACAGCCACTATGGAGGAGAGGCAATCAATAGACTTCGTTAATACACAATGTATACCTGCTCTATTGTTTTATACATAAGGCTACATATCATTCTACGCATAGTTATTTTTTTTGCTTTTTCGATATGTAAATCATATTTTGTTGACATTGTACCCAACCTTAAAATTGTAACATAAATCTGCAAATCTGTCACTAACCTAGTAAAGCAATGTGAAAGGATGAACAGCTTCCTGATTATAGCTTTAGCACAGGAAAGAAGGATGTGCCTTCTATATTATTCTCGAATAATATAATAAAGGTACATTTTTATTTATTTTCCCTGGAAACAGGGTTTTCAAACAAAGTCTTTGTGAGTACACTTTTAAGGCTTTAGAACAAAAGAGTGCACATTGTTTCAAGATATCACTATGGTTTTGGTAGGAAATGATACACAATACAATCGGAGGCAGTAATTGTGGAATGTAAATTTGCCCTATCTGATCAGCTGGTGAAATTCTTGAGAAGACCTTTTGCTTAAAAACAATGTGCATAATCCCTCTTGACAGAAGGAGACAAATATTATCTTGAGATGTGTTAAGCAGGTGTCAACAGGTTTCTACCACACACAGCTAATTCTGTCAAGAAGTCATCATATATGACCAATATATAAGGATGAGAAGAGCTTTAAAGGTTAACCAAAACCATTTTAAGTTACAACTGATTTGAATATTTCATAGTGACCTAATGGCTTCTGTCACAATAATGTTCACAAAACAGGAATGACAGTGGCTTAATTTTGCCACTGAAAAATTAAGGTACCTATGCTAGGGCACAAAAATTTGTCGGCAATGGACAATTTCAACCACTTAGTGTGACAACTGACTATATGTGCAAAGTTCAGTTTAGGGCATAGTAATCAGGCTGTCAGTTGGATTGGTTTTGTTCATTCAACATTAGACCGGGACAATATATTCTTTTGCAGAGAAATGCATGCAAAGGGAGAAAAAGAGAACCGTTATGAAGGTAATATCTATCAACGTCTTGTGGTTTGTGACGATAGAACAACCACGACTCTACACTACATGGTTAATGAATGGTTTATCAGCCCCTTTCAACTAGCATCAATACAATTTGATTGAGTTGTTACTTGGAAGACAGACTGTATGCTGCAGCAGTACAGAAACCACGGTGAATGTTATTATATGCATCTGGCATATACATGTCACAGAGCTTACCAAGTAATGTAAAGATCTCAGCTCAATTAGGTCTACAGTCAGCACATATCAAGAACAAACAGTGCTGACCAAGTCAAGAGGTAAGTCCACATTGGAACAGCATAACACACCACCACAAACACCTAACCTGTTTACATACTGCTTAAAAAAACTGAAAAACTATTAAGCATAAGTTTCAGGTTTTTTTTACCTGAAAAAGAGGTAACTAGAATAAAAGATTAAACAACCAACTAGCAGCTGACTACAAGTCCCCCCGAATGTCAAAACCATCAGATTACTCATGGTGTTTTTTTACCGCTGGGTGCCCATTGTGGAGATTTTTTTCCTCATTCTTATCTGCTCATTGGGTGCAGAAGTTAACCCTTTCGCTGCCAAGGACGTACGTCGTACGGAGCTACAAAAGTGCTTCCTAGTGATCGCGTGATCACTCCGGTGTTTGTAAATAACTGGGTAAAGCAAAACCCAGTTTTGCTTTACCCAGTTCTACTGTTCTTATGGCTTGGCCAGCTGATTTGAAAAATGTTCCGGAGGGCTTGGCAGCGAAAGGGTTAAAGAAAATCTCTCCAATTGGGACATAAACAGCAATAAAAACTCTAGTGTGGAGGGGTAACTTGTTATGTTGCTGCATTTGTCCCCATTGGGGAGATTTCCCCTCATTTCCTATCTTGGTGTTTCCTATCTTATGTTATGGGGCTACAGTATGTCACCAGAACAGCAAGTTAGGCGTGAAGCAAGCAGACTCACAGAAAAAACTGACCTACTTTCTTACATTTCCCCAGTCTAGCCAAAACCTTTTTTATTTTAATAAAGGCTTTTGGCTAGAATTGGATTGTTAAGTAACACTCTGTATCACTCACAGCTGAACACCCCTAGCAATCCACTCTGATCTGGCTTTGCTTAACTTACCTAATTTTATGTATACAAAAGCTAGGGACATTCCAGTGTAATATAAAACATAAAAACAGATTGGAAAGACAATAATGTTGCCACTTCACATTGACTTCGATAACAAGAGTCTAATTTCGTAGTATTGCATGGAAGCAAGGAGTATAAAGCTTTTCCCCTTTCCACACGATACAAGGGTGCTTTGATTTCAAGTGAACTGATGCTAATATAAATTTAGCCCAGAGTGCAGTCTGATTAAAGGTCAAGCATTACAGGTCCTATAATTGATCGAGATTTTGACTCAGGAATAGGCCAATGGACAAAGCTGCAAAATAAAACCAGTGTAGAATTCCTGTGCTGTCAGCTAACACATCCTCTCTACAGAGTGCTTAAATTGCCATATGAAGTTACCTATGCACAGCAGGGAACATCTGGATTAACAAGCTCCTGCATTCAAAAACCTATCCTCTCCAGGTCAACTGATATGCACTGCCATGGAAATGTGCCTAGATATTATGTTACTTGTACCATAAAGTTTTAGTTGATGATCATTATTTAATTAAACTAGTTTTCCACTTCAGCAAGAACTGAAGTCATTGTGAGTAATGTATAATCAGTAGGTGTAACAAGCAAGGAGACCCCCTGCTGGTTCACGCCTCAGGACAAATACCATGGTTATCTGTATTAACTCTAAATTATGAAACCTCTTAACTTAGTATTGAATAAGCAAGCATGAAGATTAAAGAGGCCCTGCCACCTGACCATACAACCATATATTGCAAATACATTCTTCCCATATGATATGTCCATTTAACATACTGTATTTTATTTTTCTGTAAAAAGCCCCCTTGTGCAGACTACTGCTGGGTGCTGCCATCTTTGATGATGATATGTCAACAGCCCCAGCAGACTCAGAATTGTCACTCAAGTGGCACTATAGTATTTCCTCTTGCTCCTTCCCCAGCAGCTTATTTAAAGGTTATGTAGGGAGTTGAGGGGAGAGATGGAGGCGCTTCCACCACAAAGAGTAATTAGACACTTCCAGAAGAGGAGAGGACTACAAGATGGGAGGGGTTTGTGCTAAGGCAATTTTTCTGGCAAGTCACATTTAAAGTCATTAAATGATTTATAGAAAAGAAAACCACTGTAAGTAAGAATTTAAAATACTTGATCGTCTAGATGCTTGGCATTCCCTTAACATATCTTGGCTTGGAAAACTGAATGCACTTAAGATTGATATACTCCCTATAAATGACTCTATATTTTTCAAACCATTCATTATTAAGCCTCCCAAATCCTTCTTGAAGGGCCTGAGTTCATCCAGCATTAGGGCTCTCTGGGATCATGGTCTCTGGAGTCTTCACTTTAAAGTCCTATGCAAGGCCAAATCTTCATGCAATACAAGTTTGCCAATCTTTGAGCTATATCATAAGGCGGCTCGCATTTCCCATATGCTGGATTGGTTTGCTTGCACAATGAAAGGTTCGACTATAGAAGAACAAGACCTCTCTTACCTGGACCTCAGATGGCTTCCCTTGATGCCTTATACTTATCCTCTACAGCTTTTGCCTCTCACGTTGGCATTCATAAAAAGGGGGTATTCTACTTGTGCTGTTAATTTGTTATCTAGTATCCCTAGCACACTGATGCCGTTGTTTGATAATACTTCTCTACCCATGGGTCTCCAGGTTTTGAGCTTGATGGTATATGCCTGATCTACCTGACCTCAGGCTAGAAATGTAGTTAATTCCACCACAAGATTATGCTTGCCCTCACCAGCTACTTTTCCTAAAGCTCCTAGCTGGCTAGTGGATACTCAACTGACATCCTTTAGCAGATCAATACATTCCACAGGACAGATACATAGACCGCTTACAGAATTTGAGAAGTTGTGTTCTCGCACCGAACCGCCTCGCCATACATTATCCTTTATCTATAAGTTGCTCCTGTTTAGCCACAATGTCCACTTGCCCTGCTATATTGAGTTGTGGCAGAGAGACTTGGGTATTTCTGAAGATTGGTGTTCTGCCTACTTCTATACTCACAATTCTTCCATATTATATATTATACACAAGAAAAAAAATATAAAATTATTTTCCGTTTGTACAGAGATACTGTTCCTGTTCCCTGTATTTTCCAAAATATACCAGAGATATGCTCGAGATGTGAGAGAGAACAAATATTTCTAGTGACAAATATTTGGTATCTATAATGACTTATATGGAACTGTTTTAACCCCTTCACATTGCTCTTTTGTCTCCGTATCCTGGAACCAATATCAGAAACAGTCCCTACTCCGACTTTTCTTTTCAGCAGCTTGCCAAATTATTCCTGATTCCTAGAAGACAACCTTCCCTACCCCACTGGGTCAATGTTGTTAATCATATTATGCAGACGGAAGAATTGTTGGCCATAGACACTGACACATTCAATTCCAAGATATGTGGGCTGTTTAGTTGCATTTTTCGATCTCTGACTCTCTTGCATAGACTTTAGTTAAACTTAAGGTGTCCATACACCCTGCAATTATCGTATGATTTTTTTTTTGTCCCATCATCGAACCATCGTTCAATTTCTGCACAACTGCCCCATCATGCACAGACCAATGTGGATTTCAATTATCTTTCATTAGCAATACTAACTGACAGAATTTAGGCGATTGACATAACAGATTTTCATTTGCGTATGTAAGGGTGTTCATGTTGCTATTATTTTTCATACGAAAACGCCACTAATCCTCCGTACAATTTGAAAATTGTTTTCTGGCCTGCCTGATAGATAAAATTCGGCCAGTTGTACAGTAATTCTGATCGTTTGACCACTTTGTCACTAAGGGTTTAAAATGCTATTTACTGTATTGATTACTTTGTTATGTTAAGTGATAACAAAATTATTGCCAAATAAATAGGCCGAAAGCAGAAATAAAAAAATGGATCTGGTCTGTAGGGGTTATACGGTGTGAGAGCGCAAGTGATTAAAGTTCAGAGCAAACACACTATTTTGTATCATTGCAGACCTTAAAAAGGAACCTGTCAGATTAAAAAGTGGGAGCAGATTTTGCTGCCCTCTTTTAGAAGGTTTGAGTTTAAAGTGCGGTCATCCTGATACCTCCTTTAGTGCTAGGCGAGTCAGAAAGCATATGTGCACAAAGTGTTGAACACCTGATATGCACATACTTGGTACAGGTTAATAATGAAGTGAAAGATAAGGATAAGGATGACAGGCCTGAAACGTGTATTTTCATCAATAACTCAGAAGTGGCAGCTCCCATATTTATAATCTGACAGGTATAAACTGAGCAACTAACAATGTAGGAAGTACTATAGCTAGACATTCTTTGAAAGAAGAGCACTGCTTTCATGACACATATGAACACTTCATCTGTCAAAGCATGGCCTCCAGCATGTGTCATGGCCCTAAGGCTGGTTATGATTAGACAGCAGCTGAATCTCCTCTGAACTGATCTTATAGTTTGACATCTATGTCATGTCTACTTCCAATATCCTTGGTTTTGTAGCGTATGACCTTGCAGATACAGTATGTCAGTTTTATTTATTTGCTGTATTTATATAGTGCCAACATATCATGTAGTGCTTAGTCGTGTATGTATAAAAGTTTCCAGTAGTCTTTGCCCCCGTAGGAACTTAAAATGTTATGTATTAGATTGTACCTGTACACATTTTACCATTACTTTTGCCATGTGCCAAAAGCCTATCTGTGTGTGTTTGGGTTGGAGGAGGATACTGGAAACTCAGAAGAAACTCATACAAACATGTGAACATAGAAATGCAGATGGGGTGGTGGACATCAAACTCAGGAGCCCAATTGGTGATACACAAACTAAATGTTAATAACTGTCACAGTGATGTCATTTACAGTGCTCTAATGATTACCTTATTCATTTCCAACACTGTCTGACACATCTGTACTTATGCCGATACTAAAAATGTGGGTTTCTGAAAAACTTGGGTTTGATATCTACTCTTTTAATACAAGTAATTCTGGTCATACAACCACCATATTAAAAAAATGCATATAATCGTAACAATGACCTAGGGACCGGGGCACTAGGACAAGTGAGCTCCGGGTTTTGCGGAGCGATCTGAAGCAGGAAACAGGACTAGGAAGCTAAAGTGATACATGGGATGAAGGTCAATGAGAACCCAGGGACTAAGGTGACTGTGCAATACAAGGGAGTCCATACACTAGGACAGGGTGACTGAACAATAACCGGGGTAGAAGCACAGAACCTGAGGAGGAACTGGTCTTCCACAGAGCCTCCAATGGTGAGAATGAATGTGCGGCAGGACACCTCTCAAGTTGCGGCCCCGACACACCCATGCAGACACAACTGTCATGCTGCACTGGGGACAGCACTGGGAACTGGACTCAGTGGCAGGTAGTTGCAGAGACATGCAGAGGGGCTACTGACACACTGGGGAACGTGCGTAGCACAGGGGCTATGGATTCACCGGGAGATCGCACTGGAGAATGTGCGTAGCACAGGAGCTATGGATACACCAGGAGATCACACTGGGGATCTTACAAAGCACAGGGGCTATGGAAATACTGGGAGATATACAAGCAAGGAAAGGAAATCCAGAGTACTAACATGGACTACTAGGAGCAATAGCAAACAAGGAATAACAGAGAGAGAATTGGCCAACAGGAAGATCACAGGAAACACGCGGGGAAACCAGAAAGCACAAGAATCTAAAAGGAGCACGAGGAAACTAAGAAATGGAAGAATCCAGGAAAACACAAGAACACAGGGAATCACGTAGGGTCCGGCACAAGGGAATAGACTTGTTGCTCGAACCCAGAGCAGCAAGTGAAGAAATCTTAAAAAGGAGAGGAAGTGCAAAGATTGGCTGCAGCCCTGTGAAACACCATAGGCTGACAAACAAGCACCTGGGACCAAGGGGATAGGCATGGGCAATGGACACCAGGGAAAATCTGGCATGGATTCCAGGGCATTGCAACAATGAGACTCTAAGAAGCTGCTGAGTTTTAACGGACACTCTGAACTCCTGGCTTACTGCTGCCTAAATCGCTCACTGGCTTGCAGGTTTTATTGGCTCCAAGTCCAAGTGAGAGAGGGATAGAGATACAGATAAATAACTTTAGCCCCTCTCATGGACAAAGGGTATGCCTTTAACCCTTTCGCTGCCACCAACGTATGGCATACAGCGGAACACAACCGCTTGCAGATGACATATGGCATATGGCGGAATACAACCGCTTGCAGCTGGCCATGTCAGTGGCTTTTACCCTTCTGCTATAAGCTCATGGTCACTTTAAATCAGAAGGGTTCCCCTAATGATCCCCTGCAAATTAATAGCTGTCATTAGTGGCGTGTTTACAAAAATTATGGGGGAGGGGGCTGCAGCCTCCCCTCCCCGCCTGGAGCTGCTCCAGGCTGGGATCTATTTCTCCTTGGATCCCCACTGCTCTCCCCCATCTGTATGGGCTAAAGTCGCGGGGATTAAAAGGAAAATATGACAGCTAAAGCCGGTGGGGGGAGGAGGAAGGAGCCGCTTGGCAGGATGGCCAAGCGGTGAGGAGAGAGCAGCCGGTGGCGAGCGGGGAGGGGAAGAGATGCTGTCATGCTGTCAGTTACAAGCTGACAACGGCTCTGTGCATGACCGAGCGGAGGATCGGTAAATATCTGTGATATTTACTGATCCTCTGTATGCAGCAAAAACACTGGAGTTATTGTTGATTACACCAATGTTTTTAAACAACTGGGGACACATAGTACTATGTGTCCCCGGTTATGAATGAGCAGGAAGTGCTCTACATCACTTCCTGTTTATTCATGAGTTTCTGAATGGGTAGAAGCAGCTCAGTACAGAGGCTTCTACCCATTCATAACTGGTTGATAGTAAATATTTACTGTCTCCAGTTTGTAAATTAATGGGAAGTCTCTGTACTGAATGCTTTCCATTCATTCAGAGCAAATGCTGCAAAAAAAAGAGATCAAGGACTGTGTGTAATCAATTTCTTTTTCTATTTCAGTTTATTTTGTTTACTAATTTGTATTGAGATTATAGTCCATCAAGGACGTGCGCATGGAGTGATGGCTACTTTGCAACACACACACAGGGACCATATGGAACAAAGGTAGCCACCCTCCAGAAGGAAGGACAGCGTCAGTGATACACAGATAAGTTACATTTTTGTTTATAGTCAGGGTACTTGAATTCATTTTTAAAATGTAACCACTGAGCTTAGTGTCACTTTAAGCTAATATAAAATCCATGAAACTCAAATTGTTCTCAAGCCTAGCTTGTGGGAATACCTATGTGCAGTGCAGTGTGACAGGCATTTATTGTGTGTATGTGTACATTATGTGTATTTGTGTGTGTCCGTCCTTTTTTTTTTTTTACAACTAAGTAGTGCATGGGTCTGATTAGTTATACGTTGAATACGTTGTTTAAGTTGGCCCCCACATTACACAGCTGATCTCTCTATTGATCTATGAAAACAAACCTAAACCAAGGTGGGAAAATGTTAGAGCTCTGTTTTTATTATCATATAGGTGCCCTATTGTGGATTCTTCAGCCAGGACAAGCAATGATAAGAAGTATCTCTACACGGACAAAAACAGTTAACACCTTTTTTAGAAGCATGAGGAAGGAGTTGGAACCTCTGATAATGCCTTCCTGTCCCAGTGACAACCCCACCCTCCATTCCTGGTATGAACATCACAGAGACAGGATATAAGGGTACAATATCCCCAATGGGGTCACAAACAGAAATAAGGAACTAAAAAAAGAAATTGATGGAGTTAACCTTAAATGCATGTAGGCAGTTTGTTAGTATCTACTGAAAACATGAACATGCATTTTTCATTATACTTGAATCAGTAGTCAAGGATGTTCCAAAAGTCATATGCCAATACTCAAACTTTAAAGCCCAGAAAAAAATACCCCTGTGCCCCCAACCAATACCCAAGCACACAGTGCAAGGGTTAAATGCTCACCCAGGCAATCACCGGCATAGCACGGAGCATCCCACTCCCCAATCTCCTCACGTACCTTACCGGATATCGGACACCCTGCAGCAGTGAACGATGTCAGTCTCGGGCACCCTTTGCGTTCCCTTCGCCCTTGCCTTGAAGTGCTCACCAAACACCGCATCAAATATAAGTGGGGATTCCCCTTCCGGCTGCTCTTCTCGCACGGGGGCAGACAACATTCCTGTGTCAGCCTGGAAGAGACCCAAGCAAAACTAGCCAACCTAGGCCTTATGGATCCCCAAGCTGCACCCACTGACCCGAGACACTCGTCTGCTTCCTCCACTAAGAGGTCCCGTAGCGACTCCGACCAAAATCACTCCGGAGAATCCTGAGGACCTGCTGTGAAAATGACCACCAAAAACTCTGCTCCACGCTGAATGGCAGCTGACCACAGCCATGCTCCACGCTTATTTGAAACCCGGACTGAGGAGAATTCCCACAGTCCGATACCGTCTCTTCTCGGCCTTTGATGCGGACGACGCAGATCTTGGCCCCACTATACCATCCTCCGGACTTTCCTGCTGATGTCAAGCTCCTGGCCTTCACAGGCACCCTTGGCGACCAACGGGAGGATATCGATAGAAAAACGTTCCCAGACCACGAAGCCTTCAGTGGACCTGTTCTATCCCACACACCGCCTTTTCTATATACTATATCCTTTTATTAGTCCTTAGGTCACGTTTTTGTAGTCATTGATCTCCACCCTGTATATGCGGACCACTTAATGCAACAGCACTCACTCCCAGTTCCATAGCACCCACTACGCAGCTTTGCACTTGTCCCAGACTTAAGGCTGCAGACCGGACGCCAAGTATTTCCCCTACCTCACTGCACTTCACTAGGAAGTCCTCTTGTAACATCCCCAGCCATTTTGGGTCCCTCTGCGTACACTGACTACCAGGCGTAACGGCTCTGCTGTTCTCTCCCCCTAGATTGAGCCTGGCTCGTCTGGGACAGTGCTGTTTATGATAGCTGTGCAATATATTGTCCCCTCATCCCTTAGACCTCCTAAGTCCTCTCATCCAGGCTGTGTCTGCAAGCGCACTATTAGTTAAAAGTTAATGTTGTTCGGTTACCAGGTTAATATGCATAGTTTGAGGAGAATGTTGTTTTTCTGAATTTTGCCTGGGTGAGCATGTCACTGTGCTCCCCATCTCTTGGACTCCTTGGGTAGTTTGTGCCCCTTCGGACCTGACTGCCCAATGAGCCAGGATAGTAGTGGATATATTCCACCTCTGGTTCTAGTATTTGTTTTCATGTTTATTGTCCTATGTCCTCCCTACCCTTGTGTTTCCTCCCCTTTCTCTTTACCTCGAGCTAATCTTCAGCTTACTAGTTCGGACTGCGCGTCGGTGTGGCAGAAGCAATTGATTGATCCAAGCAAGTTTGGGTTGGGTAAGTACCATCGGCACGTTCGTTGTGAGACCCCCCATGCCTCTTAAACTGTTGAGCCTGAATGTGCAGGGCCTAAATTCCCCCAATAAATGGACCAGAGCCTTCAGAATTTTTAGATCTATCCACGCAAATGTCATCTACTACCCCTGCCACTAGTTGAATCCCTGCGTACTACCTACCCTTACACCTGGCACGCTGCCCATCTTCCTTACTTGGGTATTAAGCTGACAAATTCATATCACGCCTTATATACTTCGAACTACCCCGAGATGGTGGCCAAGCTGTCACGCATGCTGAAAGCATGGTCCAGTTACCAACTCTCCTGGCTAGGTAGGGTGGCCACAGTCAAAATGACGCTATTACCAAAGATCCTCTACTTATTTAGAGTCCTGCCTGTCGCAATCCCTAATCCTACTCTGAAGAAGCTGAAATCAAAAATATTCGCCTTTATATGGGGGGACAAGAAACCTAGAGTTCCCAGACGCACGCTCTATCTCCCAAAACTTCAGGGGGGTTTAGCAGTTCCACACTTACACAAATATTACTTGGTGGCGCAAATTGGACAATTAGCGAAATATAATTCGGTCTTCGAGACCCCGGCCTGGGTGACCTTGGAGACGATGCTGGTGAGCCCCACCTCGGCTGCTAACCTTCTATGTCTAACCCCGAAACAGAGACCATCCATATCTAACCCGATTACGTCCCATTCTCTAAGACTTTGGGACTCAGTTAAAACCTCTCATGGCCGTCTCTCCCCTACCTTACCTCTCATGTCTTTTCTGGCGAATCCCCTCTTCACCCCTGCCTTACACCATCCGCTAAGATTTTCTGCGTGGTCGGAACATAACCTTACCACTCTTTGGCAATTACGAACCGATACAGGCATTAAATCCTTCCCGTACCTTCAAGAGCACACCCAACTCCCTAGTAAGGAAAACTTACCTTCAGGTACCTTCAGATCAGGCATTTCGTTACCACTTTCACACCACAGCAAACTAATAACATACGGCTCTCTCCATTTGAGAGGGTTTGCCCCGACAACCCACACACCCCGGGACTCATCTCACTCCTCTACGCCGCACTAATCTCCCCCACAGATACGCCTCCCCCTCCTATACCCTCCGATGGGAGTCCCCCATTGATGAAGACACATGGCAACAATCTTGGGAAAATACTAAATCCAGGTCGCGCTGTGCAAGCATGTTGGAAATTAACTACAAGGTCCTCATGCGCTGGTACATGGTGCCGGCCAGAGTGGCTATCTATAACCCCCGATTGCTCCCCAAACTGTTTTCGTGGCTGTCCGGTACCAGGCACCTTTTTCTAAACATGGTGGAGCTGTCCCCATGCCTCGTCCTTCAAGGATGAGGTGTTCGCCCTCCTATCGTCACTGTTCTCAAAACCCCTCACCAAAGACCCATATCATGCATTGCTAAACTGTAAGCCTTAGAAAAATTGAGGATTCAAGTCCTGTGTGACGGCGCTCTCCTGAGGGATGGGGTTTTTTTTTGTTTTTTTGTTTCTGACTTTCTCAGAACTTTTGGTTGAGTGGGGGCTGTGTGGAGGAGGATGGTGTTGAGATGGGGGTTGCGTGCGGCTTCAGTTCAAAATGGACCGGGGTGTCCACTTGGTAAGGGTGCAAAACAGAAAAAAACAAAGTCTGAGGCGCAACTGCCCTTGGAGTTGAATAGGTGAGGGTATAGCAGGGGTTAAATGGGCTAGGGCATGCAGGTTAAATGCTGCCCGAGAAGCACGGCAAGGCCTACCCTGGCTTGATAAAGACGTGATCTTCGAAACGCGTTGCCTAGACTACCACAAGCGCCCTATCCATTTTTGGACTAACACGACCGCCGTCGCTCGGCAGCGCCTGCGCACCCCGTCACTCAGCCACCTCGTACAGAGAGCCACTGCCCACACCGCATGCTCCGTATCCAACACAGGACCTGATCGGCGTCCCCCACCCGCCAGCGTACCAGATTTTCCTCAAACACAGGACGTGGTTGACGTCCACCAGCCGCCACCAGACCAGACGCTCCAGCTCCGCCGAAACAACGTGACCCGAGTCATCGCAACCCAGCCCAGCAGCACGTCCCACACACAGGCATCCGATAGAATCACACCCCGACCCGGCATCTGAATCCCTGCACCCAGTCCCAGAAGAGACCGCCGGACGCTGCCTCCAACAGGAACCCCGTCGTCGATGACTACACTTTCCCAAGAACCTCGCGGTGAGTTGAGATATGCACCACACACCGTTCAACTTGCCTCCATTTTCATGTGCACCTCTTTTGTTTTTTGTTTTTATTTCTCCCTCCACCCCTGATATTGATTACATTGCGGAGGGAAAAATATCTACGAAACTGCTTCTCGGGCAGCATTTAACCTGCATGCCCTAGCCCATTTAATCCCTGCTATACCCTCACCTATTCAACTCCAAGGGCAGTTGCGACGGTTTTTTTTCTGTAAACTGTAAGCCTGAAGACCTTCTCCGTAAACAATTTACTCTCTCCATGCATATATGCACGTCGGCAAAGAGGGAAATTGCTAAAAATTGGCTCACAAAACCCCTTAGTTTCCACAGTGTAATTAGCCACATCAACTGGGTCATGTCACAGGAAAAGAGAACAGCTCAACTCAATGACCGTATGAGCAGATTTGAAAAAACTTGGTCCCCCTGGATTGATAAATACTTCTCCTCACCCACCTCGCGCCGACTCTGTGTAATCTAATTGATTTCTAACTTACCCCTCTACAGCATCCCACCTACGTGCAGCCTGAACACCTCCCTTCCTCGTCCTTTCCCTCTTCTGTCGGTCTTCCCTTTGTCTTGTCTCCCTACCCCCATGTTGTTTCGTCAGTTAGTCATGCTGGGTGTCGCAGTCTGACATGCTGGAATGCCCTAGGGGGGCAATTACTGGGTACGTTCCACTTAAAGTACATGCCATCCCCCTACATGCTGGAGCGCTACCACCACCTTTAATGAGTAGAGCCTTTAGCCCCATTTCTTGAGCTTCATTTATTGTACACACGCCAAATCGTACACTGGTGGAACACTCTCCACACACACCATGGTGGCAGTATGCTGTATACCAGTGCCACACTGTTGGACTCTATACCTAAAATATTTGCACTATTTTACCTGTCTAAAATGTACAAGTATCATCTGAAGTTGTCAACCTGTTCAATTGCTGTGTTCTCTATAGCTGTGCGGCACCACCGCTATTTCTTCTGTATGTGTACCGAGTGTCAAAAAGTTTTATACCTTTAGATATGACGCCAATTGTTTGTACAAATGTATGTGAAGATGTATTTTACGTTTGTAAACTAATAAAAACTTTATTTGCAAAAACTAGTGCCAGAGTAATAAGGTGTAATGTGTGCCATGATCTGCTGCATTGCTAAAAACTTTGTGGCTTCTGGATTTCTTATACTTTTAACTGCCATCCATTTAAGCAGGAATTTGAATCTCAGCTCCTGTATGTAACCACTTCTCTTCCTCCTCCTCAGAATATCATAGCAGAGTAGGCCTCAACCCAGAATTCCACTTTCATTATGCAAAAGGAGCTTTAACTTTTCTGCTCTCTAAGTATTGCTTGAAAATCTAGACCAGGGGTGGGCAAATTCCAGCCCTCCAGCTGTGATGAAATTACAAATCTCATCATGCATCTTGGCATCTAGTCTCTGGGAGTCATGCCTGTGGCTGTGAGAATTGTACATTGCTTCACAGGATTTGTAGTTCCACAGCTGAAGGGCTGGAGTTTATCCACCCCTGGTCTACACAAAGAAGCAATAATTTTTGTGGGTATAAAGTCCTAGCCTACAGATTAGCTGTTCCTTAATAGCAAGCAAAATGGGTAAAGGTGTAAATAAATTACACTGAACGGTTTTACCAGCTCCTTGGCTTAAACACAATCCTCATAGTCCCATCTGATTCCTGAGTTCTCTATTTTTTCTCAGTACAAAGCAAAACTGGTTCAACTCCAACATGATAAATGTACAGAGGCATTGCCGCCCAAGTCTTGCCAGCCTCCTGTCTACTCCTAGTGATAAAAAACTGTCTCTTTGTGTTTCAGTCCCATGTGTTGGATGCTATACGACACATGCAGAGAAAAACACAACAGGGCTGAATTGTCCTTTTTACAGCTTTTTAGCTTTCATTCATAAAGTCGTGTGAAGAGTCACAGAGAAGAGAACAATGTCAAGTTGTGCCAATACCATCTGCTACTTTCAGTCGAATTTTCACTGTGCTGCATTTATTCTGTGTGATGCCTGCGGCATATACAATTAAACAATCACTGACTTATTATTTAGCTAAACAGGTGCTCCATGGGTAAACACACTGATCTTATTTTATTCACATTATGGAATCATTTGGGGACAAAATCCAATTGAAAATAGCTCAGATCAATATTTATCAGAGGTGCATTGTTTAAAATGACACATTGAAAGCAACTATGCTAATGTGACATTTTATTTCTCTATTGTTATAGATATGTGATACCTAGAAATGAACTATGTTTCCTGTAGAATTGTGACAGTCAGCCATATGACTAAAATTACCAGATAGAAACCAAACACACAATGGAAAAATTGAGTCCCCACAACTCAGTAAATATATTTACACACACATACCTTGTGGGAAAAGAAAAGCTTTTGGACAGTACCATTTGCTCAAAAATATTGACAATAGAAAGATGAAAACAATATCTTTCTTGGGGTGACTATGAAAATTCTCATGGGTCTTAACCCTTCTGTTTTTATGCAAGTCCAGTGATTTCAATGGAAACCCACATGCTAGAACTTATAGGTGTTCTTCCAGCCTTAAATGCATTTCCCTATTGATTTTTATTTGATTGGGCCTTAATAGAACTTTTTAACTGATGTTCCAATGCAGCTTTGCAAAATGACTAAATGGGCCATCGCCATCTACCGACATCAACAAATTAGTGGTAGGTTGCCTTGGGCAACTAAGCCGTGATTGGGTAAAAAGCATCAGAGGGGGGACATTGGGCAGGACATCAGTGATTTGGTACAAGCTTTAATAAACTATTCCAGCAGAATTTGTTATGTGGCCAGCTTTTCTTCTATTTGTATAGGTTGCCTTGACCTCTTTAATCTGCTGTGGCTGAAACTGCCATGTGTTTAACCAGTCCTTGCCAACAGTGCCCCACGCAGCTGCTATGGGGCCTGGGCTAGAAGGTGGCCCCATTAGGGAGGATGATTAGGAGAACTAAACTGTGAGGGGTCCAGTATAGAAGGGCTGAAGTCATACTTTAGGATCATCTAGCCACAGATCCCTCTCTGTACAGTAGGAAGTATTTGCTTTTCTGTCTTAGAAGTGTACATTAAATTGCCCTCTGAACTTCTGCTACAGACTGAAATTAACCCTGCATGTCTAATGCAGTCACAATTCCCAGAGTTTCACCTCTGTTAAAACCTTATAGAAGGGCTGAAAGGTATGGTTCAACAACAAAAAAAAGTTGAATGAAGCTAGATTTCAAAGAAGTTTGTATTAGTGTTGAGGAGTAAGTGTATGCAAGAACATTATTCATTTTATCATAATATAAAATATAATTATGGGTAACTTTTATCTGCAGAACTACTCCCTTATAGTGTATTGACTATGCGGACAGCTTTCCAGCTGCCTCTCCTTGATACATACTTCATGTTAAGATCATTGACACACATTGTCACAGTTGACACTACCAGTCGCTACAGAAAGAGTTAGACAGGAGGCCGCATAGTTTTTCTATGAGGCGCCATGAAAAGTGGGCCTTTAGCAATATCTTTAAAATAACAATAAACACATCTTTAGAAATGCTTAGTAATGACAAATGACAGTGGCCATGTTAACTAAGGGCAGATTACTAGCTCTCCATTTACTTCCTTGAACTCTAGCACATGTGACAAGACATGTGACCATGAAAATCATCTCAGGGGAGGAAAATGCCTTTCCCCAAGATCTCATGAGAATACAGATAAGATTTCCCAGCAATGCTCTGCTGATGTAAGCTTCCCAAGATCCAACACTTTGGCACATTACATAATTTGTGCCAAAACTGGACCAGGAAGTAGATGAACTTGATTTGTAAGTAAATGAAAAACAAGTTTAACTAATGAATGTAAGATGATTTTAAATCAGCAAGCAGAGCTGCATGCTGATGTGATTTTTAGTAAAACAGAGTAAATAATCCACTTTCAGCACAGTTTTATATCCCTTTTTAGTCCATGTCACTTGTTTCACAGCAAGTCAGTTTGCAGATTCCAACAGACTTTAAGAGATTCTATAACTTACAATGTGCTGTGGGGCCCAATAGGCTGTGCACCTCTAGCCTAACTGTTCTTATTAAACAATAAGCAGAATGTATTTTTAAGAAAAATCGCTAGCTATTGCTGGGGTTTTGCCTTTCAACTTCAATGTTAGTAAAGAATTCTAAGCATAAAGAATTCTAAGCATACTATGGAAAGCAAAAAAAAAAAAAAAGGAAAAACCCAAACAAATGGATTCCTAAAAAAAACGACAAATATTTTGCTGGAAGCCCAAATGAATAGGCTAATGCTGTCTTAATTTGGACATATTTGGACATATTATGAGATGAACAAACTCAACAGAAAAGACAATCATGCTCGGAAAAGGGTTGATGGATATAGTCATAGAAATTATGAAGATGCCATTGCAAAGACTTAAGACCTTAACAAAAGACAGTACATTGTAAATAAAAACACTATCCATGTGGTTTCCAGGAGTTGGCATCCACTTGATGGCACTTCTATATAATATAATAATTTCATTAAACTGCTTTACTGTATTCAGTGTAGAATTGGTGACCGTTTTACTATAATACCGCATTCTGCAGCTGACAAGTTTTCACAGGTGATAGCAGCCGTACTTTTAAAATTGTACATAAACTGATTGTCTACATATTGCGCAGCATTTACCATACCTTTTACCCGGCCATCATGTATTTTATACAAGAGCAGAGAAATCTACTCGGGCATTAAACAAATAAAATCAATAGTTTTGGTTATCTGATTGCACAAAGCTTAACAGAAATAAATAAGGCATTCAGGTCCCTTAAATTATTTATTGAATATCTCAGCTATCGCTGAATCCTAAAACATTTAGGTATCCTTATTTCCCAGTAACGCTCTTCTAGCAAGAGAACTGCATAAATAGAAGACTGATTTGATCAATAATTCACCATTCAATCGTATTTACAGACTTCTCTAAAAATATCCTTCAAACCTGTTAAATTACTTTTGCTTGCTGGGCAATGAGCCAAACATTCCCCTCTTGCAAATGGTGTTCTAAACTTATTATCTTTTTTGTTTAATGGGTACATACTAGAAAACACAATTATGTTACATGTTTCCACTTTCTTTAACAGTAACTGACTCCACTGGGGCAGGCAGCAATAAAATCTTGACAAAGGTCATTGTTCTTCTTAGCTCTACTAAGACATGTTTAATTGTTGTATGGTCCTCATTGGAAAGGTTTACCCTAACTGCCTGTCTTGATAACCACAGTCACTTAGATGTGAAGTGATCAAAGTTCTCACCAGTTGGAACAAACTGTAATAAAAACCTGAGAGGGGTTCTAAGCCTTTGTCAGTCTATCCAAATCAAAGGAAAGGGTTTTGGCTGGAGATAAGTTTTAAACTGGATTCAGAACATGACTATTGCATTTGGCTCACAATGATCACATTCAATGTACTTGATTTGATGTGCGCTGAGATCAAAGTTTTTAATGCATTATGTAACATTGATGTGTATGTTTTTACCTTGTTGCACTGATGTGCAGGAGCCAAAAAACATTTTTCTTTTCCCCTTTTCTTTTTCCTTTAATGTGTTTCAGTGTGCTGTGCGCTGCATTTAAATGCAGCATTTTTCATTTTCACAAATCCCACACCAAAACAGCTCTACTACGCAGCATACACACAGTAGCATCACCATTTCACTGCAGATCAAGGTTATTATGCAAAATTATTTGACTGACTGACATGCCAGATATGTTGGTGATAACCCATGCATGGGTGGTAATGACTTGACGTCCACTCCCTGCAGTGCATGTAGAGCAGGTAGATGACAGAATGGGGGGGTAGGAAATGGCTGTTAGGTACCATGTATATGCAAGTAAGTCGCTATATTATGACTGCATATCCTGCTGCTGCCCAATGCCGCCATTGATATGAAAATCCTACAATATGAAACCCTATAGTCATGATGTGTCCACGAGAAAACTTAAAACTTGCTTGATTACTACCTCAAAGTAAGATTCAAATTCAAACAAACTGTTACCCACACCAGCCTCTACTACTTAAAGTTACACTAAACTTAGGAGTTAAACCTTAAAAATGCATTCAAGTACCCTAACTATTAACACAAATATAGCTTATTTCTGCATCATTGCTATAGATCAGGGGTAGCCAAACTCCGGCCCTCCAGCTGTGGTGAAACTAAAAATCCCATGATGCATCTCTCTCCGGGAGTCATGCCTGTGGCTGTGAGAATCTCGCAATGCCTCATGGGATTTGTAGTTTCACCACAGCTGGAGGGCCGGACATTTAGCTATGCTTGCCCAAAGCAGGGCTAAATGTAGAGAACAACTACCCGCCCGGCGCCCAGAACTGCATGGCCCGGGCATCGGGGGATAGGAGTTCCACACCCCTGCTGCCCCTCTACTCCCTGCTGCCCCAAGGCCGGGCTTTGGTTGGCCTTGTGGGAAATCCGGCCCTGCCTGTACAACTGGAACAGGAAAGTAGAAGCAAGCATGTGAAAATGGAGACCCGTAAATGACTAATTGAATATCTGCTTCTGTGACTTCAGTTGGGCTTTAAGAAAATCCTGTGTACAAATACTTCCATAAAAACTCACCTGCAGGTTTGCTTCCAATCTGGAATGACAAAACTGCAGCTTCACAATTGAGAACGTGGCCACTCATTCTAGCAAAGGTACAGTGATGGACCGAGTACCAATAACAGCCCTGAACAAGATGTATTTTAGGTTAAAGCACACAGCGATTTCCCTGGCTATCAGAACAAATACCAGGATTAGAGAACTAAATGAACAGCATGGATCTGAAATGGTTCTTCAAAACTACATGGAAGTTCAGAAGCTGCTTGGCTATATTACTTCATACCAACGGGCAAAAATGTCACTTTCCAAAGCAACAATTTAACCCTTTTCTATAGAATGCATTAATTAACATTCTCCCATATGGATGATCCACTGTGACCAGCATGGTCACAGTGCATCATCCATATGGGAGAATGTTAATTAATGCATTCTCTAGAAAAGGGTTAAATTGTTGCCCAGAGCAAGAAACTTTATCCGATATTTAATAACAAGGATGAATCCTCCATAGGGGCCTGCTTTGCACTACATTCCTTATGGCATTAATTCATCCTCTGAGAGAAGTAGTCCACTTGCAGCTCTGACCATTATAAGTAGAGGGGCAACCTTTTCTCTTGATCAGTAAAGTGTATTATGTGGGCTCCTTGCCAGGCATTTCAGCAGAGGCTCATTTCCTACAGGACCTGTGCTTTTTAGATCTTGTTTAGGCTGCCGTTTTAATCAGCAATTTATTTTGTTATGCTAGTTGACATTTCTATTTGCTATTCATAGTCACTGTGACATTCCCTGACATACTTAAGCCCTATTGCCTATAAAGATGTATAAGCTGCCAAAATGGTGATAATTTTTTGTCTTTTTATTTATAGTTCAATTTCTCCTGTACTTTAACGATTGAGTTATACTTACAAGCTATATTTCCATCTGGCATATTCTGTGAGGGTTCATAATTCAATGCATTTAGATAGGTCATTTTTATTGTTTCCTGCAGAGGAATGAGGACTTAACTATTTACTTGCCAAAGATGCTATGCAGCGGTTATTTTAAGGTGAAGTAGAGCACTGTGTGAACCAGAAATAAATATGAAAAATGTTAATCTAGGCATAAAAATAACCAGTGTTTTAATGCAATTTTCTGCTCTAATAATGATATATGAACATTTGGCCAGGTTTTTTTAAAATTGGTAAGTGCGCTCCAAAGCAGTAAACATGTTGTATCTTGTGTGCTAAAAACCGTTAAGACTGGAGCCTCTGGTTAGTTGTAATGGCTGACTATGTAATTAGGGCTGTGTTTGGGATAAAAACAAAACATGTGTCTAGGGCAGCAAGGATTATGGGACAGCATGAACAGGGTTTCAAGAAAATGATACTCTATGTTTTTATAGTCATTGGCTCTTTGATCTGTTATGTCAATTTAACCCCGAACAGAGAGTAGATGGAAGCCTGTAGGGCATGCAGGTCATACTGAGACATGTAAGGCCTTTGCCAAAAAGATGGTAGTGGGAATCTTGTTGGGCATTCAAGCCAAATTAGACATTCGCCTAAGAAGAGATTAGAGGTACGTTTGGCCAGTCATTCCATATTCAGAAATTTAGAGTATAGCTTTAGCTGAAGCAGAATTACTCATGAGAATAAGATATAGGTACCTCATCCTTGTTTTCCATATTAAGAAATTGTTAAGGTCTATTTATTCATAACAGCTAGGCAACATACATTCAAAATGCACTACTGAATCAATAAGACATGCTTCTTTGATTAGAAATTAAGAATGTTTTTCTTTTTTTTAATTTTCATAATATGCTGTGCCACACAATATACCAATAATAAAAAAAAATACATAATTATCTTTTATATAGAAAAAGCTGTTCCCTTGACTATTTAGCAAAGAGAAGTAAGAAGAGATTATTGTGTCATATGCCAGGGTTTCCATATCTGTAGTTGTGCTTCCAACTCCAAGACAAAAGCCACCAAACCCCAGTGGCAATAATTCAGTAAATAGATGGTTTGCCTTTTTCAAAACAACACAGTTCTCCCAAGCTTGGGGTAATCCCACCAATCGAGCATCACTGGATAAGTAACATTCAGGAAATGGGCACACTCACTGGGAGGTGATTACAGAGTTTTGTCTTTGTTACTGATTGATTTGTTGTGGCTTAATGGTCATTCAGCAAATCAAAACCTTACACAGCCTAATCTTCTTAGAGTATTCCTATATAAAGTAGGTAGCAGTTTATGGTTCTTGGTGTTGGGCATATTTGGTTCAAGAGGTGAGGCTTAGCATCACCTTTCGGAAAAAAAAACCTCAATAGTTTTGCAAATTAAAATGTGAAAAAAGTAGTGTCTCCTTCCTTGAAGCCTTTACTGCAGTATGCAGTTTCCCAAAACCACATCTCAGTGTCACATAGTCTATGAAAACAATAACTTTTATTTTTGCTGTTTTAATATAGAGTGCAACCACGACACTAGTGTTATATGGCATTATGGGTTTTTAAAGTAGAGAGCACAGCAAAAGCTGTTTGCTTTGAGAAAAGCTCTTTCTCATTGAACGTCTGAATGGAG
Source organism: Nanorana parkeri (assembly GCF_000935625.1). Classification (NCBI taxonomy): domain Eukaryota; kingdom Metazoa; phylum Chordata; class Amphibia; order Anura; family Dicroglossidae; genus Nanorana; species Nanorana parkeri. The sequence continues at coordinate 51,596 of NW_017306610.1, read as the reverse complement.
CTGTACAGAAAAAATGGGATGTATGGATAATCTGACTCGGTCAGCTGTGTGAGTATTTTGAGCTCTGTTAACAATATGTATTTTCAACAAAGTGATTAAGTTTAGAACATGTAAATAGCAGCCAAGAGGTTTACCTGGTAGCTGCAAAACACAAATTATAAACAATAATACTTAATAATTCCTGTCTATCAGACTAAAAATGAAAACATTTTCCCAAATTATATTTTTTAGTAATTAAAAGTATGAATATTACAAATCTACCATATATTCACTTTAATTGAAATAAAAGCATCCCCTTATTGGACACACTACAATTATTTTTAGCAGCAATAATTCAAGTTAGGAGTAAAATATAAGAGCATGCTATATTAGTATTTACACTCTGGAGACTGAATATAAAAAAGGCCTTCTCTCAAGGTAACACATATTCCAACAGATGGACCAGCCCTGTAAGATTCCATGGGGTTTCAGCCAATTTGACTGCCTCAGAGGAAAGTCAGCTTAACACCTGATGCATCTGTGCAAAAAACCCACTGCCTTTAAAATGACTTTTCTAACTGTTATTGGAAACAACAACATTAGGATAATGGCAAGAGTGACAGTCAGGAATTCACTGGGGATGTAAAATAAATGAAATCAATTAGTATAATAAATACTGGCTAAGTATCCCACATCTCACACATCAAACATTTGTCGCGCCAAAATATTCAGTGTAGACGATTAGAGGGGAAAGCTGTTTGTGAGAACTTCAAACAAATATCAAAGCATTGCTGGCTCCAATGAAAACTTCAAAATAAACAAAAATCAGAGGGTGTAGCCTGGGAAATATAAAATGAATGGACGCTTACCAATCAAGCAAGCTGCACAGTATTTTTTGGAAAATAAATGTAATATTTTACAGACTTATTTATCTGTAACATTTGCACATGTATCGCTCTCTCTCAGAACGCGCCTGTTAACAGAATGAATCATTTTAAGGTCAGCTGTCATTCCTCTAGAATTAGTCCCTAAACAGATCATACAGCAGATGGAAAAGGCCAATCTGACATGACTCTTTGGCTTAATTATAGAAATACTAAGGTAACATATGGACTTTGTGAGTGCTGCCAAGAAATATGCTCTGACTATGGCTATATGGAATATCACAGCTTTGCATCTTTTGTCTTCAAACATTGTTTTGCAATCTAAGATTTTATCATGCTTAAAGTCGTTATGTAAATTAGATGGCATTTCCAAGAACAGCACAGAAAAAAAACACGTTAATTTTTTTTTTACAAATCCAGCGATTTCAGAAACAATTGGAGTTTTCAAGGATGCAAGAATGTCAGGGATTGGCTAAGGATGATTATAGTGTATTTAAACTACAAAAAGAAAGATAGAATATATTGCAGAGTACCAGTCCTTAGATATGATGGTTGCATTAGTTGTCTTTGCCCAGGTTTTTTCTTATTAATTTCACCTGGTGATCCTGCCTGTAACACATTTCATGTCCTAAAGTGGCAACACTCAATCACTGTACTGTATTCAGTATATGGAGGAGCAGCGTTGCTACCCCAGGCCAGGAAGTGTGTTGATACTACAGAACACCCCCCTTATCCTCATCTCTACAGAAAAGGGTGTTTCTTCCCTAGTTCACAGAGGTAACCTGGGCAGGAAGAAAAAAGTGCTTGAAATAACACATCACAGGACTGCACTGGATTTCTGGCAGGCATTTTCTGAACAGGTATAACAAAACCCTTTCAACCGTATATTTAACAGACCAAAAGGTAACAAAGCAATAGGAGGGTTCCAGCATCAAGCAGTGGAGAGTCAGGATCCTAAGAAACTCTGCAGGGATATATTATCTTTCTAATATTGAACAATACGATTATAAAAGGGAGTGTACAGGAGGATTTTAGCATTTCTGGCCATTTTAAGTATCTCACCCTTTTTAGATTAATGCAGGCGGCTCCAATTGCAAGCATGTACGAACTGTGTCCACAAGGACAGAAACAGTGTCTTAGACAAGGACATGTCTCCTGACATCTCTCCTATGTTCAAAGTACACAGAACTGGAGGCAGCCCATTCCTTCTCAGGGAGTGCAGAGGCAGACGGGGAAAGGTCTAAGGCAGTGGTTCTAAACCTGTATAACCTCAGGACTCACATTTGTCTTTGGTCATTAAATCGTGACCCAAGTTGCACCGCACTGGAATGCACGGCATTGCAGCACTGCATGTTCTAGTGCAATCAATCAAACTGAGCGGGAGGTGTGCCTGGGGTGCCATTCCAAAGTAATGCACCTCCCGCACCAAAACATACAATACGTGCAATTGTGTGGTAGTTTCTGATTAAATCATTGACAGACACACAACCACAGACATTCTCTCACACACACACACACTCCAAAATGTTTTTAGAGGTGCCGGGAGCCAGCATGTGACGTCACTCCAGTCACACAAGGGAGCTGTAAGCAATGCACATATGAATGGAGCTCCCTCGCAGCCACACCCCCCAGGCCACCCCACCTCAAGCTGACACATGGCGCCAGGCAGCATATTTTGAATGGCTTCTCGACACGAGAAGTCATAGTGCTGCATTATGGGGGAGGCTGGGGAGCCTCTCACGTAGTGCACTGGAATGCATGTGGTGACCCACTGAACAAGAACACGACCCATCAGTTGAGAACCACAGGTCTAAGGGACACTGAGTGGAAATGCGAGGGGTCGTGTCCTGCATACGACTCCTGCGGTCAGACATTGTGCCCATAAATCCAATTACTGAAGCAAACTCTTATCTAGATAGAATGTGCAGGAGGCAGCCCCTGAGAGTGTCTAGGAGTTCCCCAAGTCAAATAGTGATGGGGAAAGGGAGCAGAGCATATGACAGAAGCAAAGTCACCAGAGGGAACAGATTATATCGCTGAAACATTGTAAATATGTCTAGACAGAGAGCCCACTGACCCTACCTCTCTACGTCTATGATCAATTGTTTGCCCTACCAGTGGGCATACCCCCCTCAATGGGTTTTTAGGGTCCAGGCTCCTCTGGCAGATGGACCACCTCCCTGGGCCAGTACATCACTCTGCAGCTAGTCCACATGCTGCACCAAGTGCCAAGGTGTCACACCTGTATGTACTGAGGTAACGTGGATCGCAGCTGCGGAGGCTTCTCAGGTCTGGTACCCTGGTTTCACTCTCAATTTTAACAGAGAGTTAGGGTCCCTAGCATCACAGCCTCAGGTTAGATAATTAAGGGGGAGTGGCGAGGGTTAAACTTCAGCAAGCTACTTGAGGAGCAGTGGTGATCATCAAGGCACAATGAATTTGCAGGAATTAGATGGTTATCCACAACTAAGCAATGATACAGTCCCCCAGTATTGCTTTAAGCTATGCAGGTTATATTCAAAGACAGTCCTGATGATAAGGTGTGCAACTGCACTCAGAGTACTTGCACTTTGAAGGTTTTATGGCAAATGGTAGTAGCTGGGGGTCCTTGGTGGTGTCCGGTTCGGTTGAGCAGGCTGGAGGGCACAATCTGGAGGTTTGGAGGGTCCCAGGAGACAGCAGGCGTTCTGACTCAATATTGGAACGCCATGCTGTCTCGTCTGGGCGTTTAAATAGTGCTCTGAAGGGAAGGAGGAGCCGAGGCACGCATTGGTGCACTTCCGCGTTCCACGGTGGAAGGCACGCTGGCCCGAAACCCGGAAGTGATGAGCGTGCACTCCACCTTGGAACGCAATCGGCCCAACGAAGGAACGGCTGGCCGCCGCAGCCTCCGTCCTTGCTGGCTGCTGACGGCGGCGGCCGTTACACAAGGTGAGTGCACCACCCAGGATCCAGTCAGCTCCGCATATGGAGGAGCAAAGTCTTAGCCAAGCAGATGATCAATCTGTGCAGCTTCTGAGGAGCTGCAGTGGCTCTGAGCAGTTCAGGGAAATTCCTAGAACAGTGTCCCAGAAAAGGATGTGCTTCTCACAGAGCTGAGAGAAGGCATCCATCATCTAAATACACTAGATGCAGTAAAACTGAGGCAGGCTGGGAGTGAGAGGTGTTACACAGGGTTGTCCTTACAGCTTTGATTTGCCAGTGTCCAATCACCAAAAGGTAGCCCATGGGTTCCAGAATGAACTCTCTGTGTCCTGTGATGTACAATCAAGAAATAACCTTTTCATTATCCTAACCATAAAAGAAACTAGACTCAATTGCTTTACCTTGCAGTTCACTTCTAACTTACCAGGCAAGACATTTTGAATCCCCACTAAATCAGACACAATTTAGCAGAAAGACCTTAAGGGCAGGGTCTGCAGTGGGAAAATGCAATGGGGTAGAAATTGTCTTTGTTTATAATGTTTAAGCTAAACTCACACATATGTACTAATCAACCGGTTATGTAATTTGTAAATGCAACAATATAATGCATTTTAATTTTACACAAAACTATCATAAGTGCCTCAATTAGACTTGGTACTAGAGTCCTGTAATGCATTGTACAGCCTGTTTCCTGGGGTGTTCATGTAAGCAGAGAACAAGTCACAGGAAGGTATAATCATTGTTGCTGATGCCATTTCATTTTTCAGTCAAACCGCTGCAGATTCTGCACTAGGAAGGGGACCCAGTGTGGTTGTGCAGGGTTTCCTCTCTATGCAGAGTCACAGCAGAAGGGTTGAGACAGATCAGAGCGTGTGCCAGGAAAGAAAATGGTGGGCATGTGGGCTGCATGGTACCCCAGAAGGAGGCTTGCAGGTGCAGAAGCAGTCATTAGGCTGCAAAGGAGATTAAAAAATGGCACCAGTTTCATAAAGTAAAGCTGCCCCAACCACCTAATGCTGCACATTAACTCATTAAGGACTGGACTGGGCACCTGATCAGGTGAAAAAGCCCTGGCTTACCTTACTGTACTTGCAGTAAGGTGGCAGCAGTCAATGATGCCATTTCATTTTTCAGTCATGGGCGGCAGATCCTGGATTAGTTTGTATTGCTTTCAGAGACTGTGCCACCATACCCAATAGTGCCATATTAGGTTGAACTTGACGGACTCGTGTTTTTTTTCAACCTATGTAACTTTATATTAAAAGTTAATGTAACAAAGTTGTATTTATAAATACTACTGTACTACTCCTTTCAACTATCCTGAACCTGTTCTTGTGTCAAAAAACGCCCCTCATTACATTAACTGTAACTTTTTTGTTTTTCAGACTAAGAAAATACTGTGAAAAAAGTAAAATAAAACTAAAAAAAAACCTAATTGAATTAATTAAATAAAAAAAGTAGTTTATTTTTTTTCCACACAGATTTAACCTAGGAAGCAAAATGAGCAAAACTGGGTTTCCCCTTTTGATCAGTTTGATTTCTTTGTATTTGGTCATTTTTGCAGCCAATTCAATTACATCAAAATCACTCTGCACATCCCCAAACACTAGTTTCACCATTTGTTTTAACATTCCATATACAGCAAACTGTCGCTCACGGTTTGACTTCTCTTACAATGCTTCTGTAGATATGATTAATGGCTCCTTATACGCCAAGTTTTAGATCGGTTTAATGGTACTTTAGGTGTTCCCGTGTAAACATATCTGAAGTACTGATGGTGCAGGGATAATATTGTATGTGGTAAATTGCAACTACCAAATTTAACATAGCAGGTTATCCGATTCCAACGCCATGTATCTGAATATATAATTTAATCTGTCAATGCAAATTAACTGATTGTATGTGTGTGTGTGTGTGTGTGTATATAGATATATCTATATAGATATATCTATCGGTATATAGATATATC